>NC_092715.1:6475171-6705171 GCF_047496885.1 Scyliorhinus torazame
AGACATGCACACTCATACACAGACTCACACATTCACACTCACACACAGACTCACACACGCACACAGACTCACACACGCACATAGACTCACACACGCACACAGACACACAAGCACACAGACATGCACACTCATACACAGACTCACACATTCACACTCACACACAGACTCACACACGCACACAGACTCACACACGCACACAGACACGCACACTCATACACACACACACACACACACTAAGTCTCCGTCGGGATTACCAGAATGCTGGTCCCTGTCCGGGCAGCTCTAATAATGAGTCCCAGCTGGGTGGGACTCTGCCCGTCAGCGGGATTCTGGCATTCCCTGATCGATTGGGGTTTCCCCATGGGCCTCGTGAGGGCTTAATACACCCCTCCCCCCACCCCCAAGTCCGGAATTCCCCTCCGATTGCCATCTGAGGGGCTTCCTTCGCCACTTCGCCCATGGCTACACTTCTGCCATCGATGGGGTCGGGTCAGGAGGGTTGCTGATTCGTCGATTGCCTTTTTCAAGTCAAACGACAGAGAGTCGCTGCTGGGGGCTCGGCTCCTGCTGTGGAATCATCTGGAAGTTCCGCTGCTTCTGTGTCCATGTCCGAGGGGGTGTTGTCATCGTCCTGTCAGTCCGGATGCCTCTTCACTGTGTGTCGGTACGGGGGGCAGTGGAGGCAATGCCCTACCTGGGGTGCTTTGCTCCGAGGCGGGTTCCCTCCTTTGAGATGATCCACGTGTTTCCGCATGGTCTTCTCTTTGGTTCTGACCTCTTTTGGAGGGCCTGCTTCATCTCTACGTTCCCCCTGCAACTCCACGATCGTCCTCAACACCGGCGCCCCGCAAAGCTGCGTACTTAGCCCCCTACTCTACTCCCTGTACACACACGACTGCGTGCCAAAATTTGGTTCCAACTCCGTCTACAAGTTTGCTGACGATACGACCATAGTGGGCCGGATCTCGAATAACGATGAGTCCGAATACAGGAGGGGGATCGAGAACCTAGTGGACAACCTAGTGTAGCGACAACAATCTCTCCCTCAATGCCAGCAAAACTAAAGAGCTGGTCATTGACTTCAGGAAGCAAAGTACTGTACACACCCCTGTCAGCATCAACGGGGCCGAGGTGGAGATGGTTAGCAGTTTCAAATTCCTAAATGTGCACATCTCCAAAAATCTGTCCTGGTCCACCCACGTCGACGCTACCACCAAGAAGCACAACATAAGAACATAAGAACTAGGAGCAGGAGTCGGCCATCTGGCCCCTCGAGCCTGCTCCGCCATTCAATGAGATCATGGCTGATCTTTTGTGGACTCAGCTCCACTTTCCGGCCCGAACACCATAACCCTTAATCCCTTTATTCTTCAAAAACTATCTATCTTTATCTTAAAAACATTTAATGAAGGAGCCTCTACTGCTTCACTGGGCAAGGAATTCCATAGATTCACAACCCTTTGGGTGAAGAAGTTCCTCCTAAACTCAGTCCTAAATCTACTTCCTCTTATTTTGAGGCTATGCCCCCTAGTTCTGCTTTCACCCGCCAGTGGAAACAACCTACCCAGCGCCTATACTTCCTCAGGAAACTAAGGAAATTCGGCATGTCCACATTAACCCTTACCAACTTTTACAGATGCACCATAGAAAGCATCCTATCGGGCTGCATCACAGCCTGGTATGGCAACTGCTCGGCCCAGGACCGCAAGAAACTTCAGAGAGTCGTGAACACCGCCCAGTCCATCACACGAACCTGTCTCCCATCCATTGACTCCATCTACACCTCCCGCTGCCTGGGGAAAGTGGGCAGCATAATCAAAGATCCCTCCCACCCGGCTTACTCACTCTTCCAACTTCTTCCATCGGGCAGGAGATACAGAAGTCTGAGAACACGCACGAACAGACTCAAAAACAGCTTCTTCCCCACTGTCACCAGACTCCTGAATGACCCTCTTATGGACTGAACTGATCTCTTCACACATCTTCTCTACTGAGTCGCACTACACTCCGTATTCTTCACCCGATGCCTGTGTCTATGTATTTATATTGTGTGTTTATCGTATGTCCTGTGTTTTACATGTATGGAATGATCTGTCTGGACTGTACGCAGGACAACACAATACAGTAAACCCAAATCCAAAACACGGGAATGTCAGACTGAGACAGGTGGTGCCAATACATTAATATCCCCGGTGCTACCCCGGTTCTGACGCGTTGCATGGTCCAATAATGGAATAGGAATCTTGCCAACTTTGTGTCCAGGGAGATCATATTCTGCTTCCTCACCCCTTGTTTGAATGTTTGAACCGCCCGCTCCACCGGACCATCCGAGGATGGCTGGTACGGAGCAGTCCAGATGTGTCTTACCCCATTGGCCCACATCAATGATTGGAACTCCTCACTAGTGAAGGGGGTCCTGTTGTCCGTGACCAGTACCTCTGGTATCCTGTGGGTGCGAAACGATTGTCATAGTTTCACCACAGTGGTCTTCGAGGTGGTAGTGGACATCCGCTGTATGTCCAGCTATTTCGAGTGGGAGTCCAGAAGAACCGGAAACATGGACTCCATGAACAGCCCGTCAAAGTCAGTGAGCAGACGCACCCAGGGCACACTGGCCATTCCCAGGGATGGTGCGGGGCCAAAGGTGGGAGCTTCTAGTGCCCCTGGCATGCCTGGCACCGTTTTACCATGCTCTGAATGTCCTCGCCAATTCCAGCCATCACATGCAGCCCCTCGCGAACATCTTCATCCTCCAGGTTCCAGAGTGTCCGGTAGGCAGGCCTTGCCTACTCGGCTGCGGGACAGTCATGCAAGCTCCCCATAGGAGGATACCGTCCACCACACTGAGCTCCTGCTGCTCCATGAGGCGGGCCTGCAGCCCTCGGGGTGGGGGGGCTTCCTTGTGACTTGTCGAGCCGGACGATGTGGTGAAGCTTCACCAATCTGCAGTCCCTCTGATGTAGGTCTGTGCGGCTGACTGGGTGTCCAGAAAGTTCAGCATTGCCACGACTTTGTCCATTACTGGTGGAGAGGGGCGCTCACAGGCAGCGGGGGCCGTCCGAGGGTGTCTGCTATCTGTTTGTTATCTGTACACTCAGGCGATATTCGTAAGCTGCTAACAGAAACTCCCAGAATTGGATCATGGCCAAGGCTATGGGGGAAATGCCCTTGTCCTCCTTGAAGGGGCCCAGTTGGGGCTTATGGACCGTGATAATTAAACAATGGTGCCCATCGACGGACTGATGGAATATATCACAGCCAATCCTTCAATCTTCTCTACAGCCAATCCAACTCCTTGGGAGTGAGGGCAGTATTTGAGAGGTGGAGGTTGGGAGTGAGGGCTGTATTTGAGAGGTGGAGGTTGGGAGTGAGGGCTGTATTTGAGAGGTGGAAGTTGGGAGTGAGTGCTGTATTTGAGGGGCTGGAGGTTGGGAGTGAGGGCTGTATTTGAGGTGGTGGAGTTGGGAGTGAGGGCTGTATTTGAGGGGGTGGAGGTTGGGTGTGAGGGCTGTATTTGAGGGGGTGGAGGTTGGGAGTGAGGGCTGTATTTGAGAGGTGGAGGTTGGGTGTGAGGGCTGTATTTGAGAGGTGGAGGTTGGGTGTGAGGGCTGTATTTGAGAGGTGGAGGTTGGGAGTGAGTGCTGTATTTGAGGGGTGGAGGTTGGGAGTGAGGGCTGTATTTGAGAGGTGGAGGTTGGGAGTGAGTGCTGTATTTGAGGGGTGGAGGTTGGGAGTGAGGGCTGTATTTGAGAGGTGGAGGTTGGGAGTGAGGGCTGTATTTGAGGGGATGGAGGTTGGGTGTGAGGGCTGTATTTGAGAGGTGGAGGTTGGGTGTGAGGGCTGTATTTGAGAGGTGGAGGTTGGGTGTGAGGGCTGTATTTGAGAGGTGGAGGTTGGGAGTGAGTGCTGTATTTGAGGGGTGGAGGTTGGGAGTGAGGGCTGTATTTGAGAGGTGGAGGTTGGGAGTGAGTGCTGTATTTGAGGGGTGGAGGTTGGGAGTGAGGGCTGTATTTGAGAGGTGGAGGTTGGGAGTGAGGGCTGTATTTGAGAGGTGGAGGTTGGGAGTGAGGGCTGTATTTGAGAGGTGGAGGTTGGGAGTGAGGGCTGTATTTGACGGGGTGGAGTTGGGTGTGAGGGCTGTATTTGAGGGGGTGGAGGTTGGGAGTGAGGGCTGTATTTGAGAGGTGGAGGTTGGGAGTGAGGGCTGTATTTGAGAGGTGGAGGTTGGGAGAGAGGGCTGTATTTGAGAGGTGGAGGTTGGGTGTGAGGGCTGTATTTGAGGGGTGGAGGTTGGGAGTGAGGACTGTATTTGAGGGGGTGGAGGTTGGGAGTGAGGGCTGTATTTGAGAGGTGGAGGTTGGGATTGAGGGCTGTATTTGAGGTGGTGGAGTTGGTTGAGAGAGCTGTATTTGAGGGGGTGGAGTTGGGAGTGAGGGCTGTATTTGAGAGGTGGAGGTTGGGTGTGAGGGCTGTATTTGAGGGGGTGGAGTTGGGAGTGAGGGCTGTATTTGAGGGGGTGGAGGTTGGGATTGAGGGCTGTATTTGAGGTGGTGGAGTTGGTTGAGAGAGCTGTATTTGAGGTGGTGGAGTTGGGAGTGAGGGCTGTATTTGAGGTGGTGGAGTTGGGAGTGAGGGCTGTATTTGAGGGGGTGGAGGTTGGGTGAGAGGTCTGTACTTGAGGGGGTGGAGATTGGGAGTGAGGGCTGTATTTGAGGTGGTGGAGTTGGTTGAGAGAGCTGTATTTGAGGTGGTGGAGTTGGGAGTGAGGGCTGTATTTGAGGTGGTGGAGTTGGGAGTGAGGGCTGTATTTGAGGGGGTGGAGGTTGGGTGAGAGGTCTGTACTTGAGGGGGTGGAGATTGGGAGTGAGGGCTGTATTTGAGGGGGTGGAAATTGGGAGTGAGGGCTGTATTTGAGGGGGTGGAGATTGTGAGTGAGGGCTGTATTTGAGGGGTCGAGGTTGGGAGTGAGGGCTGTATTTGAGGGGTCGAGGTTGGGAGTGAGGGCTGTATTTGAGGGGTCGAGGTTGGGAGTGAGGGCTGTATTTGAGGGGTCGAGGTTGGGAGTGAGGGCTGTATTTGAGGGGTCGAGGTTGGGAGTGAGGGCTGTATTTGAGGGGTCGAGGTTGGGAGTGAGGGCTGTATTTGAGGGGTCGAGGTTGGGGGTGAGGGCTGTATTTGAGGGGTCGAGGTTGGGGGTGAGGGCTGTTTGACAGGGACCTCTCTCACACACACGTTCTGCACCCGTTCCGAATTGGATTTTTCTTGATCGTTTTTTAACGTCTTGTGCTGGAGCCCTGTCCTTTGCTGACTATTTTGGGGGGTTCGGATTGTCGTGTGAGAGTACCTTTAAGAAATGGATGTTTAAGTAATGTACTTTTAAGAAAACAGTGATGTCAGAGAGTGGGTGGAGCTGAGCTCAGTTCAGCCATTTTGAAGTTTCAGTTTGATAAAGAGCTTGGGTGTGTCTGTGTTTTGCAGTGAGCTGGATCTGCTGTGATCTCTGCCATGAAAGACTATCTCTGGATCAGTTGGGTGATTTAAACTCATAATAGTAAAGCCTTTAACCTGATGTGATTCTGTTTAAAGGTGTTAAGTCTCTCTTGGATGTTGCAAGGAATAACTGAAGGATTATTTAGTGTTATATTATTTTCGGGGTTATCTGTGAAGTAAGGGGTGTTAAGAGATCCAATGTTTATTTAAGATGTTAAGTTGAGTTCATGGAATAAACAGTGTTTTGTGTTTAAAAACCCAAGTGTCCATAATTGTAATCCCACTCCTAGGGAACAAGCCGTGTGCTCGGAAAAGCAACAAATCCATTAAAGGGGGAGGTTGGTTGAACTCCAAGATACATTGTGGGGTTCTGAAAACGCCTCGCCCATAACAGGATGTGCCGGAGCGGTGGATGGGGAGGGGGGAGGGGGCGGACGGGGGGGAGGGGGCGGACGGGGGGGAGGGGGCGGACGGGGGAGGGCAGAGCAGACGGAGGGGGGGGCGGACGGGGGAGTGGGCGGGGGGGGTGGGGCGGACAGGGGGGAGGGGGCGGACGGGGGAGGGCAGAGCAGACGGAGGGGGGGGCGGACGGGGGAGTGGGCGGGGGGGTGGGGCGGACAGGGGGGAGGGGGCGGACGGGGGAGGGCAGAGCAGATGGAGGGGGGGGGCGGACGGGGGAGTGGGGGAGTGGGCGGGGGGGAGGGGCGGACGGGGGAGGGCAGAGCAGATGGAGGGGGGGGGCGGACGGGGGAGTGGGCGGGGGGGAGGGGCGGACGGGGGAGGGCAGAGCAGACGGAGGGGGGGAGGGGGCGGACGGGGGAGGGCAGAACAGATGGAGGGGGGGGGGCGGACGGGGGAGTGGGCGGGGGGAGGGGCGGACGGGGGAGGGCAGAGCAGACGGAGGGGGGGAGGGGGCGGACGGGGGAGGGCAGAGCAGACGGAGGGGGGGGCGGACGGGGGAGTGGGCGGGGGGGGGAGGGGCGGACAGGGGGAGGGCAGAGCAGATGGAGGGGGGGGGCGGACGGGGGAGTGGGGGAGTGGGCGGGGGGGAGGGGCGGACGGGGGAGGGCAGAGCAGACGGAGGGGGGAGGGGCGGATGGGGGAGTGGGCAGGCGGGGGAGTGGGCGGACGGGTGAGGGGGCAGGTGGGAAGGGGCGGATGGGGGAGGATGTCCTGGCCTTCGCCTCGTAGGTGGCGCGGAGGCAGGTACTGCTGGGCTGGAGGCTGGCAATGCAGCCAGGCGTGGTTAGGTTATTTGGTGGAATTTCTGCACCTCAGGAAGGTCAAATCCATTGTGAGCGGGCGATTCAAGAGTTTTACCGGCGATGGCACCGGTTATATTGGATTGCAGAGCGTTGGTCTGCTTGCTGTTAAAGGGGGTAGAGGGAGATGTGAGGGTCTGAAAAGAGGGGGAGAGCGCGGTGGGGGGGGGCGCAGTGTGGGGGGGAGCGCGGTGCGGGGGGAGTGCGGTGTGGGGGGGGGCGCGGTGTGGGGGGGGAGCGCGGTGCGGGGGGAGTGCGGTGTGGGGGGGGGCGCGGTGTGGGGGGGAGCGCGGTGCGGGGGGAGTGCGGTGTGGGGGGGAGCGCGTGGGGGGGAGTGCGGTGTGGGGGGGGGCGCGGTGTGGGGGGGAGCGCGGTGCGGGGGGAGTGCGGTGCGGGGGGAGTGCGGTGTGGGGGGGAGCGCGTGGGGGGGAGTGCGGTGTGGGGGGGGGCGCGGTGTGGGGGGGAGCGCGGTGCGGGGGGAGTGCGGTGTGGGGGGGGAGCGCGTGGGGGGGAGCGCGTGGGGGGGCGCGCGTGGTATGGGGGGGAGGGCGGTGTGGGGGGGGAGTGCGGTGGGGGGGGAGTGCGGTGTGGGGGGGGAAGTGCGGTGTGGGGGGGGAAGTGCGGTGTGGGGGGGGGGAGTGCGGTGTGGGGGGGGAGTGCGGTGTGGGGGGGGGGAGTGCGGTGTGGGGGGGGGAGTGCGGTGTGGGGGGAGTGCGGTGTGGGGGGGAGTGTGGTGGGGGAGGGAGTGCGTTGTGGGGGGGGGGAAGTGCGGTGTGGGGGGGGAAGTGCGGTGTGGGGGGGGGAAGTGCGGTGTGGGGGGGGGAAGTGCGGTGTGGGGTGGGAAGTGCGGTGTGGGGGGGGGAAGTGCGGTGTGGGGGGGAAGTGCGGTGTGGGGGGGGCAGTGCGGTGTGGGGGGGGAGTGCGGTGTGGGAGGGGAAGTGCGGTGTGAGGGGGAAGTGTGATGTGGGGGGAGTGCGGTGGGGGGGGAAGTGCGCTGTGGGGGGGAAGTGCGGTGTGGGGGGGGAGTGCGGTGTGGGGGGGGAGTGCGGTGTGGGGGGGGGAGTGCGGTGTGGGGGGGGAGTGCGGTGTGGGGGGGGAGTGCGGTGTGGGGGGGAGTGTGGTGGGGGAGGGTGTGCGGTGTGGGGGGGAAGTGCGGTGTGGGGGGGTGGAGTGTGGTGGAGGAGGGAGTGCGGTGTGGGGGGGAAGTGCGGTGTGGGGGGGGAAGTGCGGTGTGGGGGGGGAAGTGCGGTGTGGGGGGGGGAGTGCGGTGTGGGGGGGGAAGTGCGGTGTGGGGGGGGAGTGCGGTGTGGGGGGGGAAGTGCGGTGTGGGGGGGGGAGTGCGGTGTGGGGGGGAGTGCGGTGTGGGGGGGGGAGTGCGGCGTGGGGAGGGAGTGCGGTGTCGGGGGGAGTGTGGTGGGGGAGGGAGTGCGGTGTGGGGGAGGGAGTGCGGTGTGGGGGAGGGAGTGCGGTGTGGGGGAGGGAGTGCGGTGTGGGGGAGGGAGTGCGGTGTGGGGGGGGGGAGTGCGGTGTGGGGGGGGAGTGCGGTGTGGGGGGGGGGGAGTGCGGCGTGGGGAGGGAGTGCGGTGTCGGGGGGAGTGTGGTGGGGGAGGGAGTGCGGTGTGGGGGAGGGAGTGCGGTGTGGGGGAGGGAGTGCGGTGTGGGGGAGGGAGTGCGGTGTGGGGGAGGGAGTGCGGTGTGGGGGAGGGAGTGCGGTGTGGGGGAGGGAGTGCGGTGTGGGGGAGGGAGTGCGGTGTGGGGGAGGGAGTGCGGTGTGGGGGGGGAAGTGCGGTGTGGGGGAGGGAGTGCGGTGTGGGGGGGGGAAGTGCGGTGTGGGGGGGGAAGTGCGGTGTGGGGGGGGAAGTGCGGTGTGGGGGGGAAGTGCGGTGTGGGGGGGGAAGTGCGGTGTGGGGGGGGGAAGTGCGGTGTGGGGGGGGAAGTGCGGTGTGGGGGGGGGAGTGCGGTGTGGGGGGGAAGTGCGGTGTGGGGGGGGAAGTGTGGTGTGGGGGGGAAGTGCGGGAGGGGGAAGTGCGGTGCGGGGAGGGGGAAGTGCGGGAGGGGGAAGTGCGGTGCGGGGAGGGGGAAGTGCGGTGTGGGGTGGGAAGTGCGGTGTGGGGTGGGAAGTGCGGTGTGGGGGGGGGGAAGTGCGGTGTGGGGGGGGAAGTGCGGTGTGGGGGGGGAAGTGCGGTGTGGGGGGGGGGAAGTGCGGTGTGGGGGGGGGAAGTGCGGTGTGGGGGGGGGGGAGTGCGGTGTCGGGGGGAGTGTGGTGGGGGAGGGAGTGCAGTGTGGGGGGAGAAGTGCGGTGTGGGGGGGGGGGAAGTGCGGTGTGGGGGGGGGAAGTGCGGTCTGTGGGGGGGGGGAAGTGCGGTGTGGGGGCGGGAATGCGGTGGGGGGAGCACAATGGGGGGGCGCGGTGGGGGGGAAGTGCGGTGTGGGGGCGGGAGTCCGGTGGGGGGAGCGTGGTGGGGGGGAGCGCTGTGTGGGGGCGTGGGTGCGGTGGGGGGAGCGCGGGGTGGGGGCGGGTGTGCGGTGGGGGGAAGTGCGGTTTGGGGGGGGGAGTGCGGTGTCGGGGGGAGTGTGGTTGGGGAGGGAGTGCGGTGTGGGGGGGGGAGTGCGGTGTGGGGGGGGAAGTGCGGTGTGGGGGGGGGAGTGCGGTGTGGGGGGGGGGGAGTGCGGTGTCCGGTGGAGTGTAGTGGGGGAGGGAGTGCGGTGTAGGGGGGAAGTGCGGTGTGGGGGGGGGAAGTGCGGTGTGGGGGGGGAAGTGCGGTGTGGGGGGGGGAAGTGCGGTGCGGGGGGGGAAGTGCGGTGCGGGGGGGGAAGTGCGGTGCGGGGGGGGAAGTGCGGTGCGGGGGGGGAAGTGCGGTGTGGGAGGGAGTGCGGTGTGGGGGCGGGAATGCGGTGGGGGGAGCACAATGGGGGGGGCGCGGTGGGGGGGCGCGGTGGGGGTGAAGTGCGGTGCGGTGGGGGTGAAGTGCGGTGCGGGGGGGGGTGCGGTGTGGGGGGGGAAGTGCGGTGCGGGGGGGGAAGTGCGGTGCGGGGGGGGGTGTGCGGTGTGGGGTGGGAAGTGCGGTGTGGGCGGGGAAGTGCGGTGTGGGGGGGAAGTGCGGTGTGGGGGGGGAAGTGCAGTGTGGGGGGGGAGTGCGGTGTGGGGGGGGGAAGTGGGGTGGGAAGTGCGGTGTGGGGGGGGAAGTGCGGTGTGGGGGGGAAGTGCGGTGTGGGGGGGGAAGTGCGGTGTGGGGGGGGGAAGTGCGGTGTGGGGGGGAGGTGCGGTGTGGGGGGGGGAAGTGCGGTGTGGGGGGGGAAGTGCGGTGTGGGGGGGGAAGTGCGGTGTGGGGGGGAAGTGCGGTGTGGGGGGGAAGTGCGGTGTGGGGGGGGGAAGTGCGGTGTGGGGGGGGGAAGTGCGGTGTGGGGGGGGGAAGTGCGGTGTGGGGGGGGGAAGTGCGGTGTGGGGGGGGAAGTGCGGTGTGGGGGGGGAAGTGCGGTGTGGGGGGGAAGTGCGGTGTGGGGGGGGAAGTGCGGTGTGGGGGGGAAGTGCGGTGTGGGGGGGAAGTGCGGTGTGGGGGGGGGAAGTGCGGTGTGGGGGGGGAAGTGCGGTGTGGGGGGGGGAAGTGCGGTGTGGGGGGGGAAGTGCGGTGTGGGGGGGGAAGTGCGGTGTGGGGGGGGAAGTGCGGTGTGGGGGGGCAAGTGCGGTGGGGGGGGGAAGTGCGGTGTGGGGGGGGAAGTGCGGTGTGGGGGGGGAAGTGCGGTGTGGGGGGGAAAGTGCGGTGTGGGGGGGAAGTGCGGTGTGGGGGGGAAAGTGTGGTGTGGGGGGGGAAGTGCGGTGTGGGGGGGGGAAGTGCGGTGTGGGGGGGGCAAGTGCGGTTGGGGGGGGAATGCGGTGTGGGGGGGGAAGTGCAGTGTGGGGGGGAAGTGCGGGGGGGGGAAGTGCGGTGTGGGGGCGGGAATGCGGTGGGGGGAGCGCAATGGGGGGAGTGCGGTGGGGGGGGGTAGTGCGGTGTGGGGGGGTAAGTGCGGTGTGGGGCGGAAGTGCGGGGGGGAGTGCGGTGGGGGGGGAGTGCGGTGTGTGGGGGAAGTGCAGGGGGGGAAGTGCAGGGGGGGAAGTGCGGGGGGGGAAGTGCGGTGTGGGGGGGGGAAGTGAGGTGTGGGGGGGGAAGTGCGGTGGGGGGGGGGGGAAGTGCGGTGTGGGGGGGAAGTGCGGTGTGGGGGGGAAGTGCGGTGTGGGGGGGGGAAGTGCGGTGTGGGGGGGAGTGCGGTGTGGGGGGGGGAAGTGCGGTGTGGGGGGGAAGTGCGGTGTGGGGGGGGAAGTGCAGTGTGGGGGGGGAAGTGCGGTGTGGGAGGGGAAGTGCGGTGTGGGGGGGGAGTGCGGTGTGGGGGGGGGAGTGCGGTGTGGGGGGGAAGTGCGGTTGGGGGGGGAATGCGGTGTGGGGGGGGGAATGCGGTGTGGGGGAGGAGTGCGGTGGGGGGGAGCATGGTGGGGGGGGAGTGCGGTGGGGGGGAGCGTGGTTGGGGGGGGAGTGCGGTGGGGGGCGCGGTGGGGGGGGAGGATGGACGGTGGGGGGGAGCGCATTGGGGGGAGGGAGTGTGGAGGGGGAGGGAGTGCGGTGGGGGTGAGGGAGTGCGGTGGGAAGGAGGGAGTGCGGTGGGGGAGGGAGTGCGGTGGGGGGGGGAGTGCGGTGGGGGGAGCGTGGTGGTTGGGGGGGGGAGCACGGTGGGTGGGGGGCTCTTGTTCCCTGGGTTGAAGGGTCATTTTGGGTGTTCTGGTTCTAGTTAATTGTTATTATTCAGGGTTTTTGTACTTTTATATAAAATGATAAATTATATCATTTTGTAGAAAACTTTAATAAAAATATATATTTTTAATTGTTATGACATCCTGGGCTGGAGCATGATCAATTCCAATCTCACTTGATCCCAAGTCACAACACACGTGGGTTAACCAATAATTCTTAAAAAAATAACCCAAGTCTTTGGTCCTGGGCTGCCCAATAATTACAGTCACTAGGATTGTAAATTTAAACAGAATTGATTTTTATTGATATCAAGAACCATCATGAAATATGCAGCAAATACAACTGGCCATCGAGCAGCTAATACCTAATCCCCACTTTAACCTCCACTCACACACATAAGACAGACGAACACAGAGGGGTGGAAAGGGGTAAAAATCGTAACCAGAGGGAAGAAATAATCTTTGTTCCAGATTATGGTTTTTAGCACACTTTTCTTCATAGCAAGCTTGCAGATTAAAGTCTTTGGTTTGCAGCCTGTAATTATCTTCTTTGTAGATTCATTTATTGAGGTACTCTGTAGTTATTGATTAGTAAGTTTGCAGACGACACACAGGTTGGTGGAATTGCGGATAGCGATGAGGACTGTCTGAGGATACAGCAGGATTTAGATTGTCTGGAGACTTGGGCAGAGAGATGGCAGATGGAGTTTAATCCGGACAAATGTGAGGTAATGCATTTTGGAAGATCGAATACAGGTAGGGAATATACAGTGAATGGTAGAACCCTCAAGAGTATTGACAGTCAGAGAGATCTAGGAGTACAGGTCCACAGGCCACTGAAAGGGGCAACACAGGTGGAGAAGGTAGTCAAGAAGGCATACGGCATGCTTGCCTTCATTGGCCGGGGCATTGAGTATAAGAATTGGCAAGTCATGTTGCAGCTGTATAGAACCTTAGATAGGCCACACTTGGAGTATAGTGTTCAATTCTGGTCGCCACACTACCAGAAGGATGTGGAGGCTTTAGAGAGGGTGCAGAAGAGATTCACCAGAATGTTGCCTGGTATGGAGGGCATTAGCTATGAGGAGGTGTTGAATAAACTTGGTTTGTTCTCACTGGAACAAAGGAGGTTGAGGGGCGACCTGATAAAGGTCTATAAAATTATGAGGGGCATAGACAGAGTGGATAGTCAGAGGCTTTTCCCCGGTGTAGAGGGGGCAATTACTAGGGAGCATAGGTTTAAGCTAACTCTTACTAGGAGGAAAGGTTTAGAGTAGATGTACGAGGCAATTTTTTTACACAGATGGTTCTGGGTGCCTGGAACTCGCTACCGGATGGGGTGATGGAAGCAGGGACGATAGTGATATTTAAGGGGCATCTGGATCTCTCTGGGGAGAGTTAGCTGGATCTCTCTGGGGAGAGTTAGCTGGATCTCTCTGGGAGAGTTAGCTGGATCTCTCTGGGGAGAGTTAGCCGGATCTCTCTGGGGAGAGTTAACTGGATCTCTCTGGGGAGAGTTAGCTGGATCTCTCTGGGGAGAGTTAGCTGGATCTCTCTGGAGAGAGTTAGCTGGATCTCTCTGGGGAGAGTTAGCTGGATCTCTCTGGCAAGAGTTAGCTGGATCTCTCTGGGAGAGTTAGCCGGATCTCTCTGGGGAGAGTTAGCTGGATCTCTCTGTGGAGAGTTAGCTGGATCTCTCTGGGAGAGTTAGCAGGATCTCTCTGGGGGGAGTTAGCCGGATCTCTCTGGGGAGAGTTAGCTGGATCTGTCTGGGGAGAGTTAGCCGGATCTGTCTGGGGAGAGTTAGCTGGATCTCTCTGGGGAGAGTTAGCTGGATCTCTCTGGGGAGAGTTTGCCGGATCTGTCTGGGGAGAGTTAGCCGGATCTCTCTGGGGAGAGTTAGTTGGATCTGTCTGGGGAGAGTTAGCCGGATCTCTCTGGGGAGAGTTAGCTGGATCTCTCTGGAGAGAGTTAGCTGGATCTCTCTGGGGAGAGTTAGCTGGATCTCTCTGGGGAGAGTTAGCTGGATCTCTCTGGGGAGAGTTAGCTGGATCTCTCTGGGGAGAGTTAGCCGGATCTGTCTGGGGAGAGTTAGCTGGATCTCTCTGGGAGAGTTAGCTGGATCTCTCTGGGGAGAGTTAGCCGGATCTGTCTGGGGAGAGTTAGCTGGATCTCTCTGGGAGAGTTAGCTGGATCTCTCTGGGGAGAGTTAGCCGGATCTCTCTGGGGAGAGTTAGCTGGATCTCTCTGGGGAGAGTTAGCCGGATCTGTCTGGGGAGAGTTAGCTGGATCTCTCTGGGGAGAGTTAGCTGGATCTCTCTGGGGAGAGTTAGCTGGATCTCTCTGGGGAGAGTTAGCTGGATCTCTCTGGGGAGAGTTAGCCGGATCTCTCTGGGGAGAGTTAGCCGGATCTCTCTGGGGAGAGTTAGCTGGATCTCTCTGGGGAGAGTTCGTTGGATCTGTCTGGGGAGAGTTAGCTGGACCTCTCTGGAGTGTTTTAGCCGGATCTTTCCGGAGAGAGATTACTCGATTTTTCTTTACCATTCTGCCAGAATCAAAATGGAAACCAAACTCATCCCTCGGCACGGGGAAAAACATCCCAGCAGAATAGGATCCAATCACCAGCTGTTATCAGGCAGAGCACAGCTTCTTTAGCCAATCCATTGGCCAGTCTTATCGAGTTGGCAACCCATGTCACTGTCACTGATGCTGGCCACTCTGCTGCTTCTGCCCACCCTTCCACATTCTTCCTGCTTGAATTAAAGATACATGCGTCTTGTGTTAAAGACACGTGTCAATTAATCATCCAAGGGTCAAAACTAGAACATCAAAAAAAATTTTAAAGGGGAAACAAGGCAATAAACAGGGACTAAGCAGGACGGCAGAGGGCAAGGGCAGCACGGTGGTGCAGTGGGTAGCACTGCAGCCTCACGGCGCCGAGGTCCCAGGTTCGATCCCGGCTCTGGGTCACTGTCCGTGTGGAGTTTGCACATTCTCCCTGTGTTTGCGTGGGTTTCACCCCCACAACCCAAAGATGTGCTGGGGAGGTGGATTGGCCAAGTTAAATTGCCCCTTAATTGGAAAAAATGAATTGGGTACTCTAAATTTATTTTTAAAATATATATATATAGAGCACAGCGGCACAGTGGTTAGCACTGCTGCCTCACAGCTCCAGGGACCCGGGTTCAATTCCGGCCTTGGATGACTGCCTGTGCGGAGTCTGCACGTTCTCCCCGTGTGTGTGTGGGATTTCTCCGGGTGCTGCGGTTTTCTCCCGCAGTCCAAGGTGTGCACATTTGGGGCTTTGGCCGTGCAGAAATGACCCCTTTGTGTCCAAAAGGTTTGGTGGGATTACTGGTTACGGCAGGAATAGAGTGGGGGAGTGGACCTGGGTAGGGTGCTCTTTCTCAATGGGTCGAATGGTCCACCTCGGCACTGTAGGGATTCCATGATTCTATGTGCTGTCCATCTCTCTATAAAACAATTAAAATCTCAAATTTAACTGAAGCACTGGGGAACATTAACTCTTTCCTAACAGTTGGGAGTGTGGGGGACGACGGACCGTGTCTGACAGTAACTGCTGAATGCTCTGACTTCTCTGCCATTTCAGTGGTCCAGGTTTTAGCCAAGCTGACAGACACGCACAGCTGGGAATCAGCAGCCCATTGCCCGAGGCCAAGGGGCAACACAAGGTTGAAGAGGGTACCCGAGTGATGTAAGTATGCATGTAGATACAGAGCATGAGTCTAACACTGAGTGTAGATTCTCTCGTTCAGGATTGATTCAATTGCACCCAATGTTAGAGTGTTACACAGGGATAGGGAATTCATCAGCAGGAAGAATGGGAACATTTCTACCCGGCAATGTGGAAAATTGCCCAGGTGTGTCCTGTACACAAGAAACAGGACAAATCCAACCCAGCCAATTACCGTCCTGTCCGTCTACTCTCCATCATCAGCAAAGTGATGGAAGGAGTCATCAACAGAGCTATCAAGCAGCACTTACTCAGCAATAACCTGCTCACGGACGCTCAGTTTGGCTTCCGCCAGGGTCACTCAGCTCCTGACCTCATTACAGCCTTGGTTCAAACATGGACAAAAGAGCTGAATGCCAGAGGTGAGGTGAGAGTGACTGCCCTCGACATCAAGGCAGCATTTGACCGAGTGTGGCATCAAGGAGCCCGAGCTAAACTGGAGTCAGTGGGAATCAGGGGGAAAACTTTCCGCTGGTTGGAGTCATACCCGGCACAGAGGAAGATGGTTGTGGTGGTTGGAGGTTAATCATCTGTTGTAGTTGTGTGCGATGTCTCTTTAAGAGCCACGTCATGTGGCCAGCAATGATTCATAAGGACGAGGTGTTAGCAATTCTGGAAAGTGTGAAAATAGATAAGTCCCCTGGGCCGGATGGTATTTATCCTAGGATTCTCTGGGAAGCTCGGGAGGAGATTGCTGAGCCTTTGGCCTTGATCTTTAAGTCATCTTTGTCTACAGGAATAGTGCCAGAAGACTGGAGGATAGCAAATGTTGTCCCCTTATTCAAGAAGGGGAGTAGAGACAACCCCGGTAACTATAGACCAGTGAGCCTTACTTCTGTTGTGGGCAACATCTTGGAAAGGTTTATAAGAGATAGGATGTATAATCATCTGGAAAGGAATAATTTGATTAGAGATAGTCAACACGGTTTGGTGAAGGGTAGGTCGTGCCTCACAAACCTTATTGAGTTCTTTGAGAAGGTGACCAAACAGGTGGATGAGGGTAAAGCAGTTGATGTGGTGTATATGGATTTCAGTAAAGCGTTTGATAAGGTTCCCCACGGTAGGCTACTGCAGAAAATACGGAAGCATGGGATTCAGGGTGATTTAGCAGTTTGGATCAGAAATTGGCTAGCTGGAAGAAGACAAAGGGTGGTGGTTAATGGGAAATGTTCAGACTGGAGTCCAGTTACTAGTGGTGTACCACAAGGATCTGTTTTGGGGCCACTGCTGTTTGTCATTTTTATAAATGACTTGGAAGAGGGCGTAGAAGGATGGGTGAGTAAATTTGCAGATGACACTAAAGTCGGTGGAGTTGTGGACAGTGCGGAAGGATGCTACAAGTTACAGAGGGACATAGATAAGCTGCAGCGCTGGGCTGAGAGGTGGCAAATGGAGTTTAATGCAGAAAAGTGGAAGGTGATTCATTTTGGAAGGAATAACAGGAAGACAGAGTACTGGGCTAATGGTAAGATTCTTGGCAGTGTGGATGAGCAGAGAGATCTCGGTGTCCATGTACATAGATCCCTGAAAGTTGCCACCCAGGTTGAGAGGATTATTAAGAAGGCGTACGGTGTGTTAGCTTTTATTGGTAGAGGGATTGAGTTTCGGAGCCATGAGGTCATGTTGCAGCTGTACAAAACTCTGGTGCGGCCGCATTTGGAGTATTGCGTGCAATTCTGGTCGCCGCATTGTAGGAAGGATGTGGAAGCATTGGAAAGGGTACAGAGGAGATTTACCAGAATATTGCCTGGTATGGAGGGAAGATCTTATGAGGAAAGGCTGAGGGACTTAAGGCTGTTTTCGTTAGAGAGAAGAAGGTTAAGAGGTGACTTAATTGAGGCATACAAGATGATCAGAGGATTAGATAGGGTGGACAGTGAGAGCCTTTTTCCTCGGATGATGATGCCTAGCACGAGGGGACATAGCTTTAAATTGAGGGGAGATAGATATAGGACAGATGTCAGAGGTAGGTTCTTTACTCAGAGAGTAGTAAGGGCGTGGAATGCCCTGCCTGCAACAGTAGTGGACTCGCCAACACTAAGGGCATTCAAATGGTCATTGGATAGACATATGGACGATAAGGGAATAGTGTAGATGGGCTTTAGAGTGGTTTCACAGGTCGGCGCAACATCGAGGGCCGAAGGGCCTGTACTGCGCTGTAATGTTCTGTGTTCTAGATGTCACAGACTACTTTGCAGGCTCTTGCCCTTACTCTAGTATCAGCCTTCTAGCTAACCTCTGTTCAACCCACCTACATCTGCAATGGGTGAGGGCCAATTACATCCAAATTAGACAGGAACTGGGGAATGTGGATTGGGAGCGGCAATTTGAGGGCAAATCCACATCTGACATATGGGGGGCTTTAAAAGCCAATTGACTGAAGTACAGGACAGGCATAGAATCACAGAATTTACAGTGCAGAAGGAGGCCATTCGGCCCATCGAGTCTGCACTGACCCACTTAAGCCCTCACCTTCACCCTATCCCCGTAACCCAGTAACCCCTCCTATCCTTTTTGGACACTTAAGGCCAATTTATCACGGCCAATCCACCTAACCTGCACATCTTTGGACTGCGGGAGGAAACCGGAGCACCCGGAGGAAACCCACGCGCACACGGGGAGGATGTGCAGACTCCGCACAGACAGTGACCCAGTGGGGAATCGAACCTGAGACCCTGGGGCTGCGAAGCAACTGTGCTAACCACTGTGCCACCGTGCTGCCCTCAAAAAATGTTCCCGCAAAAATGGAGGATAGAAATGGCAGGATTCGGGAACCGTGGATGACAAAGAAAATTGTGAACTTAGTGAAAAGGAAAAAGGAAGCAGGCAATAGGTCTCGGCATCGAGAAACTGGCAAAGCCCTTGAGGAGACAGTGAACAGTGAACATAGAAAACACAGCACAGAACAGGCCCTTCGGCCCACGATGTTGTGCCGAACTTTTGTCCCAGATGAAGAACAAATTAATCTACACCCCATCACTCTACCGTAATCCATGTACCTATCCAATAGCTGCTTGAAGGTCCCTAATGTTTCCGACTCAACTACTTCCACAGGCAGTGCATTCCATGCCCCCACTACTCTCTGGGTAAAGAACCTACCTCTGACATCCCCCCTATATCTTCCACCTTTCACCTTAAATTTATGTCGCCTTGTAACAGTTTGTTCTACCCGGGGAAAAAGTCTCTGACTGTCTACTCTATCTATTCCCCTGATCATCTTATAAACCTCTATCAAGTCGCCCCTCATCCTTCTCCGTTCTAATGAGAAAAGGCCTAGCACCCTCAACCTTTCCTCGTAAGACCTACTCTCCATTCCAGGCAACATCCTGGTAAATCTCCTTTGCACCTTTTCCAAAGCTTCCACATCCTTCCTAAAAAAGGGGCTGGTTTAGCTCACTGGATTAAATCGCTGGCTTTGAAAGCAGACCAAGGCAGGCCAGCAGCACGGTTCAATTCCCGTAACAGCCTCCCCGAACAGGCGCCGGAATGTGGCGACTAGGGGCTTTTCACAGTAACTTCATTGAAGCCTACTTGTGACAATAAGCGATTTTCATTTTTCAAATGAGGCGACCAGAACTGCACACAGTACTCCAGATGGAGAAAGTGAAGTCTCATGGGGTCCAGGGTGTACTAGCTAGATGGATAAAGAACTGGCTGGACAACAGGAGACAGAGAGTAGTAGTGGAAGGGAGTTTCTCAAAATGGAGAAAGGTGACTAGTGGTGTTCCACAGGGATTCGTGCTGGGACCACTGTTGTTTGTGATATACATAAATGATCTGGAGGACGGTATAGGTGGTTTGATTAGCAAGTTTGCAGATGACACTAAGATTGGTGGAGTAGCAGATAATGAAGGGGACTGTCAGAGAATACAGCAGAATTTCGATAGATTGGAGAGTTGGGCGGAGAAATGGCAGATGGAGTTCAATCCGGGCAAATGCGAGGTGATGCATTTTTGGAAGATCTAATTCAAGAGCGGACTATACGGTCAATGGAAGAGTCCTGGGGAAAATTGATGTACAGAGAGATCTGGGTGTTCAGGTCCATTATACCCTGAAGGTGGCAACGCAGGTCGATAGAGTGGTCAAGAAGGCATACGGCATGCTTTCCTTCATCGGACGGGGTATTGAGTACAAGAGTCGGCAGGTCATGTTACAGTTGTATAGGACTTTGGTTAGGCCACATTTGGAATACTGCGTGCAGTTCTGGTCGCCACATTACCAGAAGGATGTGGATGCTTTAGAGAGGGTGCAGAGGAGGTTCACCAGGATGTTGCCTGGTATGGAGGGTGCTAGCTATGAAGAGAGGTTGAGTAGATTAGGATTATTTTCATTAGAAAGACGGAGGTTGAGGGGGGACCTGATTGAGGTCTACAAAATCATGAGAGGTATGGACAGGGTAGATAGCAAGAAGCTTTTTCCCAGAGTGGGGGACGCAATTACTAGGGGTCACGAGTTCAAGGTGAGAGGGGAAAAGTTTAAGGGACATATGCATGGAAAGTTATTTATGTAGAGGGTGGTGGATGCCTGGAACGCATTGCCGGCGGAGGTGGTAGAGGCGGGCACAACAGTGTCATTTAAGATGTATCTAGACAGATGCATGAATGGGCAGGGAGCAGAGGGATACAGATCCTTAGAAAATAGGCGACAGTTTTAGATAGAGGATCTGGATCGGCACAGGCTGGGAGGGCTGAAGGGCCTGTTCCTGTGCTGTAATTTATCTTTGTTCTTTGTTCCAAATGTGGCCTTACCAAGGTTTTGTACAGCTGCATCATCACCTCACGGCTCTTAAATTCAATCCCTCTGTTAATGAACGCGAGCACACCATAGGCCTTCTTCACAGCTCGATCCACTTGAGTGGCAACTTTCAAAGATCTATGAATATAGACCCCAAGATCTCTCTGCTCCTCCACATTGCCAAGAACCCTACCGTTAACCCTGTATTCCGCATTCATATTTGTCCTTCCAAAATGGACAACCTCACTCTTTTCAGGGTTAAACTCCATCTGCCACTTCTCAGCCCAGCTCTGCATCCTATCTATGTCTCTTTGCAGCCGACAACAGCCCTCCTTACTATCCACAACTCCACCAATCTTCGTATCGTCTGCAAATTTACTGACCCACCCTTCAACTCCCTCATCCAAGTCATTAATAAAAATCACAAACAGCAGAGGACCCAGAACTGATCCCTGCGGTACACCACTGGTAACTGGAATCCAGGCTGAATATTTGCCATCCACAACCACTCTCTGACTTCTATCGGTTAGCCAGTTCGTTATCCAACTGGCCAAATTTCCCACTATCCCATGCCTCCTTACTTTCTGCATAACCTACCATGGGGAACCTTATCAAATGCCTTACTAAAATCCATGTACACTACATCCACTGCTTTACCTTCATCCACATGCTTGGTCACCTCCTCAAAGAATTCAATAAGACTTGTAAGGCAAGACCTACCCCTCACAAATCCGTGCTGACTATCCCTAATCAAGCAATGTCTTTCCAGATGTTCAGAAATCCTATCCTTCAGTACCCTTTCCATTACTTTGCCTACCACCGAAGTAAGACTAACTGGCCTGTAATTCCCAGGGTTATCCCTAGTTCCTTTTTTGAACAGGGGCACGACATTCGCCACTCTCCAATCCCCTGGTACCACCCCTGTTGACAGTGAGGACGAAAAGATCATTGCCAACAGCTCTGCAATTTCATCTCTTAGATATATCCCGTCAGGCACGGGGGACTTGTCTATCCTCAAGTTTTTCAAAATGCCCAACACATCTTCCTTCCTAACAAGTATTTCCTCGAGCTTACCAGTCTGTTTCACACTGTCCTCTCCAACAATATGGCCCCTCTCATTTGTAAATACTGAAGAAAAGTATTCGTTCAAGACCTCTACTATCTCTTCAGACTCAATACACAATCTCCCGCTACTGTCCTTGACCGGACCTACCCTCACTCTCGTCATTCTCATATTTCTCACATATGTATAAAAGGCCTTGGGGTTTTCCTTGATCCTACCCACCAAAGATTTTTCATGCCCTCTCTTAGCTCTCATAATCCCTTTCTTCAGTTCCCTCCTGGCTATCTTGTATCCCTCCAGCGCCCTGTCTGAACCTTGTTTCCTCAGCCTTACATAAGTCTCCTTCTTCCTCTTAACAAGACATTCAACCTCTCTTGTCAACCATGGTTCCCTCACTCGACCATCTCTTCCCTGCCTGACAGGGACATACATACCAAGGACACGTAGTATCTGTTCCTTGAACAAGTTCCACATTTCAATTGTGTCCTTCCCTGACAGCCTATGTTCCCAACTTATGCACTTCAATTCTTGTCTGACAACATCGTATTTACCCTTCCCCCAATTGTAAACCTTGCCCTGTTGCACGCACCTATCCCTCCCCATTGCTAA
Organism: Scyliorhinus torazame; assembly: GCF_047496885.1. NCBI lineage: Eukaryota > Metazoa > Chordata > Chondrichthyes > Carcharhiniformes > Scyliorhinidae > Scyliorhinus > Scyliorhinus torazame. The sequence continues at coordinate 6,496,810 of NC_092715.1, forward strand.
AGTGAAAGTAGGAAGGAACTTAAATGTGGATTTAGGAGGCCTAAAAGGGACCATGAAATGTCTTCAGCAAACATGGTCAAGGAGATTCCCAAGGCATTTTTATGCATAAAGACGTGGAACCACAAAATGTGGGTGACATCCGAAATGAGTAATTTGTATCAGTATTCACCAGCGAGAAGGACATGACGGATGATGAAGTCAGGGATAGGTGTGTGAGAACGTCAATACATCAAAGGAGGAAGTGTTGAGTATTCTAAATTGCATTAAGGTGGACAAGTCCCCGGGGCCGGATGGGATCTATCCCAGGTTACTGCGGGAGGCAAGGGGGGCAATAGCTGGGGCCTTAACAGATATCTTCACATCCTCTTTGACCACAGATGAGGTTCCAAAGGACTGGAGAATAGCCAATGTTATTCCCTTGTTTAAGAAAGGAAGCAGGGATAATCCAGCAAATTATAGGCCGCTGAGCCTGATATCAATGGTGGGGAAGCTTTTGGAAAAGATACTGAGGGACGGGATATATGGACATTTGGAGGAAAATGGATGAGTTACTGACAGGCAACATGGTTTTGTACAGGGAAGGTCATATTTCACCAACTTGATTGAGTCTTTTGAAGAGGTGCTGAAGAAAATTGATGAGGGAAGGGCTGTGGATGTAGTTTGTATGGACCTCAGCTGTGGATGTAGTTTATATGGACTTCAGTAAGGAGCTGGACAAGGTCCCACATGGCAGACTAGTACTAAAATCACATGGGATTCGGGATGGGCAGGCTAGATGGATACAGAACTGGCTTGGTTACAGAAGACAGCGCTTGAAGGGTGTTTTTCTGAATGGAGATCTGTAGTAGTGGTGTTCCGCAGGGATCAGTGCTGGGTCCTCTGCTGTTTGTAATATATTTAAATGATCTGGAGGAAAATGTGGGTGGTCTGATTGGTAAGTTTGCGGATGACACGAAGATTGGCGGAGTTGCTGATAGTGCCGAGGATTGTCAGAGTATACAACAGGATATAGACAGATTGGAGACTTGGGCACAGAAATGGCAGACGGAGTTTAATCCAGACAAATGCGAGGTGATACATTTTGGAGGATCAAGTCTAGGTATGAATTACACTGTGAATGGCAGAACCCTGAGGAACATTAACATACAGAGGGATCTGGGCGTGCTGGTCCACAGTTCCCTAAAGTGGCAACACAGGTGGCCAAGGTGATTAAGAAGGCGGATGGCGTGCTTGCCTTCATCAGCCGGGGCATTGAGTACAGGAGTTGGGAAATCATGTTGCAGCTGTATAAAACCTTGGTTAGGCCGCATTTGGAGTATTGCGGGCAGTTCTGGTCACCACATTATCAGAAGGACGTGGGAGCTTTGGAGAGAGGGCAAAGAAGGTTCACCAGGATGTTGCCTGGTCTCGAGGGTGTTGGCTATGAGGAGAGGTTGAATAAATTAGGATTGTTTTCACTGGAAAGACGGAGGCTGAGGGGAGACCTGATAGAGGTCTACAGAATTATGAGAGGCAGAGACAGGGTGGATAGTCAGAGGCTTTTGCCCAGGGTAGAGGAGTCAATTACAGGGGGCACAGGTTCAGGGTGAGAGGGGGGAGTTTAAGGGAGATGTGCGGGGTAAGTTTTTCACACAGAGAGTGGTGGGTGCCTGGAACGCGCTGCCAGAGGATGTGGTGGAAGCAGCACATTAGCAACATTTAAGAGGCATCTGGATGGGTCGATGAATAGGGAGAAAATAGAGGGCTACGGACCGAGTCAGGGCAGAGGTTTTGTTTTAGTTAGGGCATCATGATCGGCACAGTCCTGGGCGCCTCCATCATTGAGAGTGGGGATATTTGCGGAACACATCCAATCGATGAATAAGAAGGAAACGAAAATACAGGATAGCTGTATCAAATCAATGTATCAAATCAATGTATCAAATCCCATGCTGTACCTGTCCTGGGAGTGTTTGATGGGGACAGTGTAGAGGGAGCTTTACTCTGTATCTAACCCCATGCTGTACCTGTCCTGGGAGTGTTTGATGGGGACAGTGTAGAGGGAGCTTTACTCTGTGTCTTGCCCCGTGCTGTACCTGTCCTGGGAGTGTATGATGGGGACAGTGTAGAGGGAGCTTTACTCTGTATCTAACCCCGTGCTGTACCTGTCCTGGGAGTGTTTGATGGGGACAGTGTAGAGGGAGCTTTACTCTGTATCTAACCCCGTGCTGTACCTGTCCTGGGAGTGTTTGATGGGGACAGTGTAGAGGGAGCTTTACTCTGTATCTAACCCCGGGCTGTACCTGTCCTGGGAGTGTTTGATGGGGACAGTGTAGAGGGAGCTTTACTCTGTATCTAACCCCGTGCTGTACCTGTCCTGGGAGTGTTTGATGGGGACAGTGTAGAGGGAGCTTTACTCTGTATTTAACCCCGTGCTGTACCTGTCCTGGGAGTGTTTGATGGGGACAGTGTAGAGGGAGCTTTACTCTGTATCTAACCCCATGCTGTACCTGTCCTGGGAGTGTTGATGGGGACAGTGTAGAGGGAGCTTTACGCTGTGTCTAACCCCGTGCTGTACCTGTCCTGGGAGTGTTTGATGGGGACAGTGTAGAGGGAGCTTTACTCTGTATCTAACCCCGTGCTGTACCTGTCCGGGATTGTTTGATGGGGACAGTGTAGAGGGAGCTTTACTCTGTATCTAACCCCGTGCTGTACCTGTCCTGGGAGTGTTGATGGGGATAGTGTAGAGGGAGCTTTACGCTGTGTCTAACCCCGTGCTGTACCTGTCCTGGGAAAGTTTGATGGGGACAGTGTAGAGGGAGTTTTACTCTGTATCTAACCCCGTGCTGTACCTGTCCTGGGAGTGTTTGATGGGGACAGTGTAGAGGGAGCTTTACTCTGTATCTAACCCCGTGCTGTACCTGTCCTGGGAGTGTTTGATGGGGACAGTGTAGAGGGAGCTTTACTCTGTATCTAATCCCGTGCTGTACCTGTCCTGGGAGTGTTTGATGGGGACAGTGTAGAGGGAGCTTTTCTCTGTATCTAACCCCGTGCTGTACCTGTCCTGGGAGTGCTTGATGGGGACAGTGGAGAGGGAGATTTACTCTGTATCTAACCCTGTGCTGTACCTGTCCTGGGAGTGTTTGATGGGGACAGTGTAGAGGGAGCTTTGCTCTGTATCTAACCCCATGCTGTACGTGACCTGGGTGTGTTTGATGGGGCAGTTTAGAGGGAGTTTTACTCTGTATCTAACCCCGTGCTGTACCTGTCCTGGGAGTGTTTGATGGGGACAGTGTAGAGGGAGCTTTACTCTGTATCTAATCCCGTGCTGTACCTGTCCTGGGAGTGTTTGATGGGGACAGTGTAGAGGGAGCTTTTCTCTGTATCTAACCCCGTGCTGTACCTGTCCTGGGAGTGTTTGATGGGGACAGTGTAGAGGGAGCTTTACTCTGTATCTAACCCCGTGCTGTACCTGCCCTGGGAGTGTTTGATGGGGACAGTGTAGAGGGAGCTTTACTCTGTATCTAACCCCGTGCTGTATCTGTCCTGGGAGTGTTTGATGGGGACAGTGGAGAGGGAGATTTACTCTGTATCTAACCCCGTGCTGTACCTGTCCTGGGAGTGTTTGATGGGGACAGTGTAGAGGGAGCTTTGCTCTGTATCTAACCCCATGCTGTACCTGACCTGGGAGTGTTTGATGGGGCAGTTTAGAGGGAGTTTTACTCTGTATCTAACCCCGTGCTGTACCTGTCCTGGGAGTGTTGGTTGGGGTCAATGTAGAGGGAGCTTTACTCTGTATCTAACCCCGTGCTGTACCTGTCCTGGGAGTGTTGATGGGGACAGTGTAGAGGGGGCTTTAAGCTGTGTCTAACCCGTGCTGTACCTGTCCTGGGAGAGTTTGATGGGGACAGTGTAGAGGGAGCTTTGCTCTGTATCTAACCCCGTGCTGTACCTGCCCTGGGAGTGTTTGATGCGGACAGTGTGGAGGGAGCTTTACTCTGTATCTAACCCTGTGCTTTAGCTGTCCAGGGAATGTTTGATGGGGACAGTGTAGAGGGAGCTTTACTCTGTATCTAACCCCGTGCTGTGACTGTCCTGGGAGTGTTTGATGGGGACTGTGTAGAGGGAACTTTACTCTGTATCTAACCCCGTGCTGTATCTGTCCTGGGAGTGCTTGATGGGGACAGTGGAGAGGGAGATTTACTCTGTATCTAACCCTGTGCTGTACCTGTCCTGGGAGTGTTTGATGGGGACAGTGTAGAGGGAGGGAGCTTTGCTCTGTATCTAACCCCATGCTGTACCTGACCTGGGAGTGTTTGATGGGGCAGTTTAGAGGGAGTTTTACTCTGTATCTAACCCCGTGCTGTACCTGTCCTGGGAGTGTTTGATGGGGACAGTGTAGAGGGAGCTTTACTCTGTATCTAATCCCGTGCTGTACCTGTCCTGGGAGTGTTTGATGGGGACAGTGTAGAGGGAGCTTTTCTCTGTATCTAACCCCGTGCTGTACCTGTCCTGGGAGTGTTTGATGGGGACAGTGTAGAGGGAGCTTTACTCTGTATCTAACCCCGTGCTGTACCTGCCCTGGGAGTGTTTGATGGGGACAGTGTAGAGGGAGCTTTACTCTGTATCTAACCCCGTGCTGTATCTGTCCTGGGAGTGTTTGATGGGGACAGTGGAGAGGGAGATTTACTCTGTATCTAACCCCGTGCTGTACCTGTCCTGGGAGTGTTTGATGGGGACAGTGTAGAGGGAGCTTTGCTCTGTATCTAACCCCATGCTGTACCTGACCTGGGAGTGTTTGATGGGGCAGTTTAGAGGGAGTTTTACTCTGTATCTAACCCCGTGCTGTACCTGTCCTGGGAGTGTTTGATGGGGACAGTGTAGAGGGAGCTTTACTCTGTATCTAATCCCGTGCTGTACCTGTCCTGGGAGTGTTTGATGGGGACAGTGTAGAGGGAGCTTTTCTCTGTATCTAACCCCGTGCTGTACCTGTCCTGGGAGTGTTTGATGGGGACAGTGTAGAGGGAGCTTTACTCTGTATCTAACCCCGTGCTGTACCTGCCTGGGAGTGTTTGATGGGGACAGTGTAGAGGGAGCTTTACTCTGTATCTAACCCCGTGCTGTCCCTGTCCTGGGAGTGTTTAATGGGGACAGTGTAGAGGAAGCTTTACTCTGTATCTAACCCCGTGCTGTACCTGTCCTGGGAGTGTTTGGTGGGGACAGTGTAGCGGGAGCTTTACTCTGTATCTAATCCCGTGCTGTACCTGTCCTGAGAGTGTTTGATGGGGACAGTGTAGAGGGAGCTTTACTCTGTATCTAACCCCGTGCTGTACCTGTCCTGGGAGTGTTTAATGGGGACAGTGTAGAGGGAGCTTTACTCTGTATCTAACCCCGTGCTGGCCCTGTCCTGGGAGTGTTTGATGGGGACAGTGTAGAGGGAGCTTTACTCTGTATCTAACCCCGTGCTGTACCTGTCTTGGGAGTGTTTGATGGGGACAGTGTAGAGGGAGCTTTACTCTGTATCTAACCCCGTGCTGTACCTGTCCTGGGAGTGTTTGATGGGGACAGTGTAGAGGGAGCTTTACTCTGTATCTAACCCCGTGCTGTACCTGTCTTGGGATGGTTTGATGGGGACAGTGTAGAGGGAGCTTTACTCTGTATCTAACCCCGTGCTGTCCCTGTCCTGGGAGTGTTTAATGGGGACAGTGTAGAGGAAGCTTTACTCTGTATCTAACCCCGTGCTGTACCTGTCCTGGGAGTGTTTGATGGGACAGTGTAGAGGGAGCTTTCCTCTGTATCTAACCCCGTGCTGTACCTGTCCTGGGAGTGTTTGATGGGACAGTGTAGAGGGACCTTTACTCTGTATCTAACCCTGTGCTGTACCTGTCCTGGGAGTGTTTGATGGGGACAGTGTAGAGGGACCTTTACTCTGCATCTAACCCTGTGCTGTACCTGTCCTGGGAGTGTTTGATGGGGACAGTGTAGAGGGACCTTTACTCTGTATCTAACCCCGTGCTGTACCTGTCCTGGGAGTGTTTGATGGGGACAGTGTAGAGGGAGCTTTACTCTGTATCTAACCCTGTGCTGTACCTGTCCTGGGAGTGTTTGATGGGGACAGTGTAGAGGGAGCTTTACTCTGTATCTAACCCCGTGCTGTACCTGTCCTGGGAGTGTTTGATGGGGACAGTGTAGAGGGACCTTTACTCTGTATCTAACCCCATGCTGTACCTGTCCTGGGAGTGTTTGATGGGGACAGTGTAGAGGGACCTTTACTCTGTATCTAACCCTGTGCTGTACCTGTCCTGGGAGTGTTTGATGGGGACAGTGTAGAGGGACCTTTACTCTGTATCTAACCCCGTGCTGTACCTGTCCTGGGAGTGTTTGATGGGGACAGTGTAGAGGGACCTTTACTCTGTATCTAACCCCGTGCTGTACCTGTCCTGGGAGTGTTTGATGGGGACAGTGTAGAGGGACCTTTACTCTGTATCTAACCCTGTGCTGTACCTGTCCTGGGAGTGTTTGATGGGGACAGGGTAGAGGGAGCTTTACTCTGTATCTAACCCTGTGCTGTACCTGTCCTGGGAGTGTTTGATGGGGACAGTGTAGAGGGAGCTTTACTCTGTATCTAACCCCGTGCTGTACCTGCCCTGAGAGTGTTTGATGGGGACAGTGTAGAGGGAGCTTTACTCTGTATCTAACCCCGTGCTGTACCTGCCCTGGGAGTGTTTGATGGGGACAGTGTAGAGGGAGCTTTACTCTGTATCTAACCCTGTGCTGTACCTGTCCTGGGAGTGTTTGATGGGGACAGTGTAGAGGGACCTTTACTCTGTATCTAACCCCGTGCTGTACCTGTCCTGGGAGTGTTTGATGGGGACAGTGTAGAGGGACCTTTACTCTGTATCTAACCCCGTGCTGTACCTGTCCTGGGAGTGTTTGATGGGGACAGTGTAGAGGGACCTTTACTCTGTATCTAACCCTGTGCTGTACCTGTCCTGGGATTGTTTGATGGGGACAGTGTAGAGGGAGCTTTACTCTGTATCTAACCCTGTGCTGTACCTGTCCTGGGAGTGTTTGATGGGGACAGTGTAGAGGGAGCTTTACTCTGTATCTAACCCCGTGCTGTACCTGCCCTGAGAGTGTTTGATGGGGACAGTGTAGAGGGAGCTTTACTCTGTATCTAACCCCGTGCTGTACCTGCCCTGGGAGTGTTTGATGGGGACAGTGTAGAAGGAGCTTTACTCTGTATCTAACCCTGTGCTGTACCTGCCCTGAGAATGTTTGATGGGGACAGTGTAGAGGGAGCTTTACTCTGTATCTAACCCCGTGCTGTACCTGTCCTGGGAGTGTTTGATGGGGACAGTGTAGAGGGAGCTTTACTCTGTATCTAACCCCGTGCTGTTCCTGTCCTGGGAGTGTTTGATGGGGACAGTGTAGAGGGACTTTACTCTGTATCTAACCCCGTGCGGTACCTGTCCTGGGAGTGTTTGATGGGGTCAGTGTAGAGGGAGCTTTACTCTGTATCTAACCCCGTGCTGTACCTGTCCTGGGAGTGTTTGATGGGGTCAGTGTAGAGGGAGCTTTACTCTGTATCTAACCCCGTGCTGTACCTGTCCTGGGAGTGTTTGATGGGGACAGTGTAGAGGGAGCTTTACTCTGTATCTAACCCCGTGCTGTCCCTGTCCTGGGAGTGTTTGATGGGGACAGTGTAGAGGGAGCTTTACTCTGTATCTAACCCCGTGCTGTTCCTGTCCTGGGAGTGTTTGATGGGGACAGTGTAGAGGGAGCTTTACTCTGTATCTAACCCCGTGCTGTTCCTGTCCTGGGAGTGTTTGATGGGGACAGTGTAGAGGGAGCTTTACTCTGTATCTAACCCCGTGCTGTACCTGTCCTGGGAGTGTTTGATGGGGTCAGTGTAGAGGGAGCTTTACTCTGTATCTAACCCCGTGCTGTACCTGTCCTGGGAGTGTTTGATGGGGTCAGTGTAGAGGGAGCTTTACTCTGTATCTAACCCCGTGCTGTACCTGTCCTGGGAGTGTTTGATGGGGACAGTGTAGAGGGAGCTTTACTCTGTATCTAACCCCGTGCTGTCCCTGTCCTGGGAGTGTTTGATGGGGACAGTGTAGAGGGAGCTTTACTCTGTATCTAACCCCGTGCTGTTCCTGTCCTGGGAGTGTTTGATGGGGACAGTGTAGAGGGAGCTTTACTCTGTATCTAACCCCGTGCTGTCCCTGTCCTGGGAGTGTTTGATGGGGACAGTGTAGAGGGAGCTTTACTCTGTATCTAACCCCGTGCTGTCCCTGTCCTGGGAGTGTTTGATGGGGACAGTGCAGAGGGAGCTTTACTCTGTATCTAACCCCGTGCTGTACCTGTCCTGGGAGTGTTTGATGGGGACAGTGTAGAGGGAGCTTTACTCTGTATCTAACCCCGTGCTGTTCCTGTCCTGGGAGTGTTTGATGGGGACAGTGTAGAGGGAGCTTTACTCTGTATCTAACCCCGTGCTGTACCTGACCTGGGAGTGTTTGATGGGGACAGTGTTGAGGGAGCTTTACTCTGTATCTAACCCCGTGCTGTCCCTGTCCTGGGAGTGTTTGATGGGGACAGTGCAGAGGGAGCTTTACTCTGTATCTAACCCCATGCTGTACCTGTCCTGGGAGTGTTTGATGGGGACAGTGTAGAGGGAGCTTTACTCTGTATCTAACCCCGTGCTGTACCTGTCCTGGGAGTGTTTGATGGGGACAGTGTAGAGTGAGCTTTACTCTGTATCTAACCCCGTGCTGTACCTGTCCTGGGAGTGTTTGATGGGGACAGTGTAGAGGGAGCTTTACTCTGTATCTAACCCCGTGCTGTACCTGTCCTGGGAGTGTTTGATGGGGACAGTGTAGAGGGAGCTTTACTCTGTATCTAACCCCGTGCTGTACCTGTCCTGGGAGTGTTTGATGGGGACAGTGTAGAGGGAGCTTTACTCTGTATCTAACCCCGTGCTGTCCCTGTCCTGGGAGTGTTTGATGGGGACAGTGTAGAGGGAGCTTTACTCTGTATCTAACCCCGTGCTGTTCCTGTCCTGGGAGTGTTTGATGGGGACAGTGTAGAGGGAGCTTTACTCTGTATCTAACCCCGTGCTGTCCCTGTCCTGGGAGTGTTTGATGGGGACAGTGTAGAGGGAGCTTTACTCTGTATCTAACCCCGTGCTGTCCCTGTCCTGGGAGTGTTTGATGGGGACAGTGCAGAGGGAGCTTTACTCTGTATCTAACCCCGTGCTGTACCTGTCCTGGGAGTGTTTGATGGGGACAGTGTAGAGGGAGCTTTACTCTGTATCTAACCCCGTGCTGTTCCTGTCCTGGGAGTGTTTGATGGGGACAGTGTAGAGGGAGCTTTACTCTGTATCTAACCCCGTGCTGTACCTGACCTGGGAGTGTTTGATGGGGACAGTGTTGAGGGAGCTTTACTCTGTATCTAAACCCGTGCTGTCCCTGTCCTGGGAGAGTTTGATGGGGGCAGTGTAGAGGGAGCTTTACTCTGTATCTAACCCCGTGCTGTACCTGTCCTGGGAGTGTTTGATGGGGACAGTGTAGAGTGAGCTTTACTCTGTATCTAACCCCGTGCTGTACCTGTCCTGGGAGTGTTTGATGGGGACAGTGTAGAGTGAGCTTTACTCTGTATCTAACCCCGTGCTGTACCTGTCCTGGGAGTGTTTGATGGGGACAGTGTAGAGGGAGCTTTACTCTGTATCTAACCCCGTGCCAGGTCGACCCTGCAGTTTAATGTTCGTGTCCGGTAGTGTGAATTCGGCAGAGGTTTGGAAATTGGCAGCTTCACTGGAATTTGGACTGTCTGATTAGTCCCGTCACCAGAAACATTAACCAAACCTTTGTCCCTATTCTACTCTGATTCTGCACCAGTCTTGTACCTTTCCAGTTGTTTTTATTATTTCAGCCTTGCCGTTCTGATTTTGGTCTGAAGAGGAAAAGCTGGGTTGGGTGATGGTGGGGTTTGGAGGGTCTGTGTGTGGCAGTGGCAGCTCAATACTCTCTTCTTTCTGCTATTCCAGTCCTTCAGCATCAAATCAATCTACGAGACAGGGCGATCTAGAAACCAGCAACCTGGTGCCTGGGGGCAAAGAGGAGCAGAATCCTTTGGATTTCGGCGGCAGCGGTGCGCAGGGGCCTTCTGGGAGGTGAGTAGTGAATTTAAAAACCCTTACCTGGTCCCGTGTCTGTTCTTCTTTTCTGTTTTATTTGTTTTTATATAAGGCGGGAACCGGAAGTTCGACCAGCGGACCTCTGGGAAGTCCCCCTCCCCCAACCAATAAATTCTGGTGGAGAGGAAACCCGAGACACTACACGTGTAGTGTCTCCCACCCGTCCTCCTCCTCTAACCTAATAATAAGACCCATTGGTGTGAGGTAAGTGCCATATTATATTATTATTATATTATTAGCATTGTGCAGGTCAAGGTTCGGAGGTGGAGGAGCAGTCTCTGTCAGCGAGAGAACCTGAGAACATCTAAGACACTCAGAAGGTAAGTAAGTGATTTTTACTTATTTTTACTTTTATACCTTTTTTCAAATTGTGTGTCGGGGGGAAACTGAAGTGACATCACAGAAAAGCTGTGGCCCGAGTGGCTGGTTGGGATTCTACACTAAATTTTTAAAAATTTGAGTATTTGGTAACTATTAAACATAATAACTTAATTATAATTTAGAGGATATCTAAGCCAGAGATCGGAGAGTATTATAGTTAGCTATCACATTTCTATTAGAAATCTAGTGCTAGGAAACAGATAGTTGACAGTAACTTTGAAATTTAAAAAAAATATTTTTAAACAAAAGACAAATTTTAATTTTAATTAATTGACGCAATGTCAGTTAGAGGGGTGCTGTGCTCTGACTGTGAGATGTGGCAGGTCCGGGAGGCTTCCAGCGTCCCGGATGGCTTCATCTGCAGAAAGTGCACCCAACTGGAGCTCCTCACAGACCGCATGGTTCGGTTGGAGCAGCAATTGGATGCACTTAGGAGCATGCAGGTGGCGGAAAGCGTCATAGATCGCAGTTATGTAAATGTGGTCACACCCAAGGTGCAGGCAGAGAAATGGGTGACCACCAGAAAGGGCAGGCAGTCAGTGCAGGAATCCCCTGTGGTTGTCCCCCTCTCGAACAGATACACCCCTTTGGATACTGTCGGGGGGGATAGCCTATCAGGGGAAAACAGCAGCAGCCAGAGCAGTGGCACCACGGCTGGCTCTGATGTTCAGAAGGGAGGGTCAAAGCGCAGAAGAGTAATAGTAATAGGGGACTCTATAGTCAGGGGCACAGATAGGCGCTTCTGTGGATGTGAAAGAGACTCCAGGATGGTATGTTGCCTCTCTGGTGCCAGGGTCCAGGATGTCTCCGAACGGGTAGAGGGCATCCTGAAGGGGGAGGGCAAACAGGCAGAGGTCGTTGTACATATTGGTACTAACGACATAGGCAGGAAGGGGCATGAGGTCCTGCAGCAGGAGTTCAGGGAGCTAGGCAAAAAGTTAAAAGACAGGACCTCGAGGGTTGTAATCTCGGGATTACTCCCTGTGCCACGTGCCAGTAAGGCTAGAAATAGGAAGATAGAGCAGCTAAACACGTGGCTAAACAGCTGGTGTAGGAGGGAGGGTTTCCATTATCTGGACCACTGGGAGCTCTTCCGGGGCAGGTGTGACCTGTATAAGAAGGACGGGTTGCATCTAAACCGGAGAGGCATAAATATCCTGGCCGCGAGGTTTGCTAGTGTCACACGGGAGGGTTTAAACTAGTATGGCAGGGGGGTGGGCACGGGAGCAATAGGTCAGAAGGTGAGAGCATTGAGGGAGAACTAGGGAATAGGGACAGTGTGGCTCTGAGGCAGAGCAGACAGGGAGAAGTTGCTGAACACAGCGGGTCTGGTGGCCTGAAGTGCATATGTTTTAATGCAAGGAGCATTACGGGTAAGGCAGATGAACTTAGAGCTTGGATTACTACTTGGAACTATGATGTTGTTGCCATTACAGAGACCTGGTTGAGGGAAGGGCAGGATTGGCAGCTAAACATTCCAGGATTTAGATGTTTCAGGCGGGATAGAGGGGGAGGTAAAAGGGGAGGAGGAGTTGCGCTACTTGTTCGGGAGAATATCACAGCTGTACTGCGAGAGGACACCTCAGAGGGCAGTGAGGCTATATGGGTAGAGATCAGGAATAAGAAGGGTGCAGTCACAATGTTGGAGGTATACTACAGGCCTCCCAACAGCCAGCGGGAGAAAGAGGAGCAGATAGGTAGACAGAGTTTGGAAAAGAGTAAAAACAACAGGGTTGTGGTGATGGGAGACTTCAACTTCCCCAATATTGACTGGGACTCACTTAGTGCCAGGGGCTTAGACGGGGCGGAGTTTGTAAGGAGCATCCAGGAGGGCTTCTTAAAATAATATGTAGACAGTCCAACTAGGGAAGGGGCGGTACTGGACCTGGTATTGGGGAATGAGCCCGGCCAGGTGGTAGATGTTTCAGTAGGGGAGCATTTCGGTAACAGTGACCACAATTCAGTAAGTTTTAAAGTACTGGTGGACAAGGATAAGAGTGGTCCGAGGATGAATGTGCTAAATTGGGGGAAGGCTAATTATAACAATATTAGGTGGGAACTGAAGAACATAGATTGGGGGCGGATGTTTGAGGGCAAATCAACATCTGACATGTGGGAGGCTTTCAAGTGGCAGTTGAAAGGAATACAGGACCGGCATGTTCCTGTGAGGAAGAAAGATAAATATAGCAATTTTCGGGAACCTTGGATGACGAGTGATATTGTAGGCCTCGTCAAAAAGAAAAAGGAGGCATTTGTCAGGGCTAAAAGGCTGGGAACAGACGAAGCCTGCGTGGAATATAAGGAAAGTAGGAAGGAACTTAAGCAAGGAGTCAGGAGGGCTAGAAGTACGTACCGGTCAGGCAGGGAGGAAGGCGTCGAGCGAGGGAACTGTGGTTTACCAAAGAAGTGGAATCTCTTGTTAAGAGGAAGAAGGAGGCCTATGTGAAGATAAGGTGTGAAGTTTCAGTTGGGGCGATGGATAGTTACAAGGTAGCGAGGAAAGATCTAAAGAGAGAGCTAAGACGAGCAAGGAGGGGACATGAGAAGTACTTGGCAGGTAGGATCAAAGAAAACCCAAAAGCTTTCTATAGGTATGTCAGGAATAAGGCTGAAGTTAGAAACAGGAAAGGAGAGGTCACCCTGTTGGGAGTTTTTTTTTTATAGGCCTCCTAATAGTTCTAGGGATGTAGAGGAAAGGATGGCGAAGATGATTCTGGGTATGAGCGAAAGTAACAGGGTAGTTATTATGGGAGACTTTAACTTTCCAAATATTGACTGGAAAAGATATAGTTCGAGTACAATAGATGGGTCGTTTTTTGTACAGTGTGTGCAGGAGGGTTTCCTGAAACAATATGTTGACAGGCCAACAAGAGGCGAGGCCACGTTGGATTTGGTTTTGGGTAATGAACCAGGCCAGGTGTTGGATTTGGAGGTAGGAGAGCACTTTGGGGACAGTGACCACAATTCGGTGACGTTTACGTTAATGATGGAAAGGGATAAGTATACACCGCAGGGCAAGAGTTATAGCTGGGGGAAGGGCAATTATGATGCCATTAGACGTGACTTGGGGGGATAAGGTGAAGAAGTAGGCTGCAAGTGTTGGGCACACTGGATAAGTGGGGCTTGTTCAAGGATCAGCTACTGCGTGTTCTTGATAAGTGTGTACCGGTCAGACAGGGAGGAAGGCGTCGAGCGAGGGAAACGTGGTTTACCAAGGAAGTGGAATCTCTTGTTAAGAGGAAGAAGGAGGCCTATGTGAAGATGAAGTGTGAAGTTTCGGTTGGGGCGATGGATAGTTACAAGGTAGCGAGGAAGGATCTAAAGAGAGAGCTAAGACGAGCAAGGAGGGGACATGAGAAGTATTTGGCAGGAAGGATCAAGGAAAACCCAAAAGCTTTCTATAGGTATGTCAGGAATAAGCGAATGATTAGGGAAAGAGTAGGACCAGTCAAGGACAGGGATGGGAAATTGTGTGTGGAGTCTGAAGAGATAGGCGAGATACTAAATGAATATTTTTCATCAGTATTCACTCAGGAAAAAGATAATGTTGTGGAGGAGAATGCTGAGCCCCAGGCTCATAGAATAGATGGCATTGAGGTACGTAGGGAAGAGGTGTTGGCAATTCTGGACAGGCTGAAAATAGATAAGTCCCCGGGGCCTGATGGGATTTATCCTAGGATTCTCTGGGAGGCCAGGGAAGAGATTGCTGGACCTTTGGCTTTGATTTTTATGTCATCATTGGCTACAGGAATAGTGCCAGAGGACTGGAGGACAGCAAATGTGGTCCCTTTGTTCAAAAAGGGGAGCAGAGACAATCCCGGCAACTATAGACCGGTGAGCCTCACGTCTGTTGTGGGTAAAGTCTTGGAGGGGATTATAAGAGACAAGATTTATAATCATCTAGATAGGAATAATATGATCAGGGATAGTCAGCATGGCTTTGTGAAGGGTAGGTCATGCCTCACAAAACCTTATTGAGTTCTTTGAGAAGGTGACTAAACAGGTAGACGAGGGTAGAGCAGTTGATGTGGTGTATATGGATTTCAGCAAAGCGTTTGATAAGGTTCCCCACGGTAGGCTATTGCAAAAAATACGGAGGCTGGGGATTGAGGGTGATTTAGAGATGTGGATCAGAAATTGGCTAGCTGAAAGATGACAGAGGGTGGTGGTTGATGGGAAATGTTCAGAATGGAGTACAGTCACAAGTGGAGTACCACAAGGATCTGTTCTGGGGCCGTTGCTGTTTGTCATTTTTATCAATGACCTAGAGGAAGGCGCAGAAGGGTGGGTGAGTAAATTTGCAGACGATACTAAAGTCGGTGGTGTTGTCGATAGTGTGGAAGGATGTAGCAGGTTACAGAGGGATATAGATAAGCTGCAGAGCTGGGCTGAGAGGTGGCAAATGGAGTTTAATGTAGAGAAGTGTGAGGTGATTCACTTTGGAAGGAATAACAGGAATGCGGAATATTTGGCTAATGATAAAGTTCTTGGAAGTGTGGATGAGCAGAGGGATCTAGGTGTCCATGTACATAGATCCCTGAAAGTTGCCACCCAGGTTGATAGGGTTGTGAAGAAGGCCTATGGAGTGTTGGCCTTTATTGGTCGAGGGATTGAGTTCCGGAGTCAGGAGGTCATGTTGCAGCTGTACAAAACTCTGGTACGGCCGCATTTGGAGTATTGCGTACAGTTCTGGTCACCGCATTATAGGAAGGACGTGGAAGCTTTGGAGCGGGTGCAGAGGAGATTTACCAGGATGTTGCCTGGAATGGAGGGAGAATCTTATGAGGAAAGGCTGATGGACTTGAGGTTGTTTTCGTTGGAGAGAAGAAGGTTAAGAGGAGACTTAATAGAGGCATACAAAATGATCAGGGGGTTGGATAGGGTGGACAGTGAGAGCCTTCTCCCGCGGATGGAAATGGCTGGCACGAGGGGACATAGCTTTAAACTGAGGGGTAATAGATATAGGACAGAGGTCAGAGGTAGGTTCTTTACGCAAAGAGTGGTGAGGCCGTGGAATGCCCTACCTGCAACAGTAGTGAACTCGCCAACATTGAGGGCATTTAAAAGTTTATTGGATAAGCATATGGATGATAATGGCATAGTGTAGGTTAGATGGCTTTTGTTTCGGTGCAACATCGTGGGCCGAAGGGCCTGTACTGCGCTGTATCGTTCTATGTTCTATGTTCTAAGGCTTGCGCTCCAGAACTTGCTGCCCCCCATGGCCAAGCTGTTTGGCATACAACACTGGCATCTACCCGGGGTGGGCAAGGCCCCATCCCTAACAGCACTGTGGGTGCACCTACACTTCAGGAACTGCAGCGGTTCAAGAAGGTAGCACACCACCACCTTGTCAATGATAATTAGAGATGGACAATAAATACTGGCCGAGCCTGCAATTCCCACACCCCGTAAATGAATTTTTAAAAATCTCAACAAGCCCGGGTGGTGTGGAATCAGGATTTGGTTTGTGCAGTGACCCTCACAGGACACACGGGCCAGCTTGCTAATATTCCCATGTAGCTCGAGGAGTATGAGCGTCCCCAATAACTATGGGCGGGGTTACATTGTATATAAGGTTGACTAGAATGTAACAGCCAATGGGAGACAAAGGAGTGGTGACTTTCAACCGGGTGGTTATCACTGCTGCCTCACCGCGCTAGATACCCAGGTTCAATTTCAGCCGGGTGACTGTCCGGGTGCTCCGGTTTCCTCCCACAGTCCAAAGATGTGCAGATTAAGTAGATTGGCCATGATAAATTGCCCTTAGTGTCCAAAGGCAGAGTGCTCTTTCAGAGGGTCGATGTAGACTTGATGGGCCGAATGGCCTCCTTCTGCACTGGAGGAATTCTATGGTTCTTTGATTCAATGGGTCCAGTGTACACATTACTGTGTTAATAAATAAGTTTATCTTTGTTACTCGACTGACTCCTGTTTGCCGTAATTAAAGTTCTCGTTAGGACACGACTTTTACATATGTTGACAGGGACCATAGTGGTTCGTCACAAATATTTCCCTGACCCCCTGACCCAGCTAACAACCAGCATCAAAAAAACAACCAGTAACAACCAGAACAAAGAAAGATGGCGCCGGAGCGAGGCGACTTCTTGCAAGCTGTGCCCAGAATACCCTCTAATTCTATCTGTTACTCTCCTTCTATGACATATTCTGCATTCTCTCCTTCCTTCCCTATGTACGGTGTGCACTGTTTGTACAGCATGCAGGAAACAATACTTTCACTGTAAACTAATACATGTGACAATAATAAATCAAATCAAATCAGTATTGGTCTGTCCTGAGACTTTTGCCAATATTTATACTTGTATTATCTTCCTGCTGTGTAGAGTTCCTCTTGTTCCCTATCGGATTCCCTCCTCCAGTTTCGAAGTGAAGGAGAAACCAAAAAGTGTAGTGAAGGTATCTGGAAAGGTGAAAGAAGAATCCGTGGTGATGGAGGTCGCTCCATTGACTGATGTCGATGAGTATTTGATCCTCGAGGCCTATCAGACAGCAACTTCAACTCTCTCAAACATTGTGAGTGTTCCCTTTGGGTACAATGGCAAATCTTTGATCAGCACTGTAAAAGATCATCTCTCTCATATGTCCAGCCAACACCACGCACCTCCATCCTCTGCCATTACTTATACACCTCCATCTATTTCATATCATTGGCCACACAGTTAGAACTGCCTCAAATCCTCCACATTCCGAAAATTGGTTCTAGAAATTTAGGTTTCCCTTTCTGCCCGACTCTTCTGAATCTAGAGAGCCCCAAATTGAAGATCAAGAAAGTTCTCACACCCCTGCTGAGCAAGCTGGCCACCTGATCTACAGCTCCCAATCTCTCTCCTCTTTGTGTAACAGTCACTCTTTCTCTGCCTTCCCGTCTCTGTACCCCCACTCCGACTCCCTTTCTCCATCACTCGCTCTCCATCTCTAACTCTCCGTCTCTTTGCTCTCCGACTCCCTGCTCTCCATATCCCCCTCTCCCCCGCCCCTTTCCGTCTCCCTGCTCTCCATATCCCCCTCCCCTCTCCGTCTCCCCTCTCTGTCTCCCCCTCTCTTTCTCCCCCTCTCAGTCTCCACTCCCCCTCCCCTTTCCCCTCCCCTCTCCCTATCCCCTCTCCCCCTCCCCATCCCCTCTCCCCCTCCCCATCCCCTCTCCCCCTCTCCTTTCCCCCTCCCCATCCTCTCTGTCTCCCCCTCTTTCCCCCCACACCGTCTCCCCCTCAATGTCCCCACCCTCTCTGTCTTCCCATCTCCATCTCCTTCCTCTCTGTCTTCCCCTCTGTCTTTCCCCTCTCCGCGTCCCACTCTCCAACTCTCCCCCCCCTTCATCTTACCCTTCTCCATCTCCATTTTCCCTCCATCTCTCTTTCTCCATCTTCTCTCCGTCAGCCCCCTCTCTGCCTCCCCCTCTCTGTCTTACCTTCACAATCTCATAAGAACATAAGAACAAGGAGCAGGAGTCGGCCATCTGGCCCCTCGAGCCTGCTCCACCATTCAATGAGATCATGTCTGATCTTTTGTGGACTCAGCTCCACTTTCCGGCCCGAACACCATAACCCTTAATCCCTTTATTCTTCAAAAAACTATCTATCTTTATCTTAAAAACATTTAATGAAGGAGCCTCTACTGCTTCACTGGGCAAGGAATTCCATAGATTCACAACCCTTTGGGTGAAGAAGTTCCTCCTAAACTCAGTCCTAAATCTACTTCCCCTTATTTTGAGGCTATGCCCCCTAGTTCTGCTTTCACCCGCCAGTGGAAACAACCTGCCCGCATCTATCCTATCTATTCCCTTCATAATCTTATATATTTAGAAGATCCCCCCTCATTCATCTCCCTCCTCTCTGTCTCCCCCCTCTCTCTGGGCGGGATTCTCCACTCCCACGCCAAAGTGCCCACGCCATCGTGAACGCCGTCGAGGTTCACGATGGCGCAAAATGGCCCCTATCCCGACCGATTCAGGGCCCGATAATGGGCTAGGAGTGGGGCCGCGTCATCTACACGCGCGAGGCCTCCTCACTATCGCCGCATAACTGGCGTCACCCGCGCATGCGTGGTTGCCATCCTCTCCGGGTCCGCCCCGCAAGAAGATGGCGGACGGATCTTGCGGGGCCGCGGAAGGAAGGAGGTCCTCCTTCAGAGAGGACGGCCCGACAACCGGTGGGCACCGATCGCGGGCCACCCCACATTTGAGGTACCCCCCGGTGCAGGATCCCCCCCCCCCCACCCCCGCAGGCTGCCCCCCCCAGCGTTCCCGCGCTGTTCCCGATGGCAGCGACCAGGTGTGGACGCGCGCCGGGGGGAACCCGCCGTTTTGGCCTGGCCGCTCGGCCCATCCGGGCCTGAGAATAGCGGGGGTGCCGGAGAATCGGCATTTTGGGTGTCTCCGGCGATTCTCCGGCCTGCGGCCCGTGGAACTCGGCCGGGCCGTTCCCGCCGCTTGGGAGAATCGCGGGAGGGCGTCAGACCGGCGTCGCGTGAAATTTCGGCGGCCCAGGCGATTCTCCCAACCGGCGCGGGAATGGAGAATCGCGCCCTCTGTCTCCCCCTCTCTCTCTATCACCCCATCTCTCTCTGTCTCCCCCCTCTCTCTGTCTCTCCCTCTCTCTCTATCACCCCATCTCTCTCTGTCTCCCTCCTCTCTCTGTCTCTCCCTCTCTCTCTATCACCCCAATTCTCTCTGTCTCCCTCTTTGTCTCCCCGTATCACTCCTTCTTGTCCTCTCTCACCATCTCTCTCTCTTTCTCTCTGTCTCCTCCTCTTTCTCTGTCTCCTTGAAGTCCTTGGGGGTTACTTGCTCGAGCAGTTGGGGAGAGTTTAAACTAATGTGGCAGTAGGATGGGAACCTATGTAAGGATTCAGAGCAGGCAATCAAGAAGAGAAAAAGACAGAAAGGAGTTTTAAGGAAAGTGATAGGCAGAGAAATCAAGAGCCTGTACCAGATAATAACACTGTAAAAAATCGTGGGGAAAGGACAAGGAATGTTAAAAGGACTAGGCTTAAGATTTTGTACCTGAACGCGCGGAGCATTAAAAAAAAATGGATGAATTAGTTGTTCCGATAGATGTAGATGGATATAAGATAGTCGGGATTACGGAGACATGGCTGTATGGTGACCTAGATTATGAGGGGCATGGATAGAGTGGACTGGCAGGCACTCTTTCCCAGGGTGGAGGGGTCAGTCACCAGGGGGCATAGGTTTAAGGTCCATGGGGCAAAGTTTAGAGGAGATGTGCGAGGCAGGTTTTTTACACAGAGGGTGGTGAGTGCCTGGAACGCGTTGCCAGGGGCGGTTGTGGAAGCAGATACAATAACGGCGTTCAAAAGGCATCTTGACAAACACATGGACAGGATGGGTATAGAGGGATACGGCACAAGGAAGTGCTGAGGGTTTTGGCCAAGGTTGGTATCATGACCGGTACAGGCTTGGAGGGCCGAAGGGCCTGTTCCTGTGCTGTATTGTTCTTTGTTCCTGTTCTTTTGTAAACATTGAGGGCTTTTCAGTTTTTCGGAAGACAGAAAGGAAAAGGTGGTGGAGTTGCAATGTTGATTAAAGAAGATATTAATACAATATTGAGGAAAGATAGTAGCACAGGTGATGTGAAATCTGTCTGGGTCGAGTTAAGAAACATCAAGGGGCAAAAAACATTTGTTGGGGCGGTAAACAGACCCCCAAACTGCAGGGTAATGTTGGGAATAACATTAGACCCCAGATGGGCCGAAGTCCCGCTGCTAGAATGCCTGTCCCGCCGGCGTAGATTAAACCACCTACCTTACCGGCGGGACAAGGCGGCGCGGGCAGGCTCCGGGGTCCTGGGGGGGGCGCGGGTCGATCTGGCCCCGGAGGGTGCCCCCACGGTGGCCTGACCCGCGATCGGGGCCCACCGATCCGCGGGCGGGCCTGTGCCGTGGGGGCACTCTTTTCCTTCCGCCTTCGCCACGGTCTCCACCATGGCGGAGGCGGAAGAGACTCCCTCCACAGCGCATGTGCGGGGATGCCGTGAGTGGCCGCTAACGCTCCTGCGCATGCGCCGCCCGTAGATGTAATTTCCGCGCCAGCTGGCGGGGCACCAAAGGCCTTTTCCGCCAGCTGGCAGGGCGGAAATTAGTCCGGCGCGGGCCTAGCCCCTTAAGGTTGGGGCTCGGCCCCCCAAGATGCGGAGGATTCCGCACCTTTGGGGCGGCGCGATGCCCGACTGATTTGCGCCGTTTTGGATGCCGGTCGGCGGACATCGCGCCGATACCGGAGAATTTCGCCCCAGGCTCCTGAATCTAAATAAAGGTAACAATGATGGTCTGAGGTATGAACTGGCTTTGATGGACTGGGAAACAATACTGAAAGGAAGGACAGCGGACAGGCAATGGCAGCATTCAAGGCGTGAACTCCAAAAGTTGTTTATTCCTATTTGGCACAAGAGTAGAAAGGGGGCTGTGGCCAAACCATGGCTTCCAGGGAAATTGGAGATAGTATTAGATTCAAAGGAGAGGCAAACAAATTAGCAAGAAAAAGCAATAGACCGGAGGATTGGGAACAGTTTACAATTCAGCAAAGGCAGACCAAGGGAATGATTAAGAAGGGAAAGTACAATTTGAAAGAAAACTCGCAGGGAACAGAAAAACTAACTGTAAAAGTTTCTATAGGTATGTAAAAATAGAATAAGATTAATAAAAACTAATGTAGGCCCCTTATAGTCAGAAACAGGGAAATTCATAACAGGGAACAAAGAAATGGCTGAGGAACTAAATTCACACTTTGCTTCAGTCTTCATCAAGGGAGACATGAATAATGTCCGGCGGTTCTGAGAAACACAGGTTTTGGTGAGGAGCTGAAGGAAATTAGTATCAGTTAAAAAATGGTTTGGGGGAAGTTAATGGGATTGAAAGCGGATAAATCTCCAGGGCCGGATAATCTTCATCCCAGCCCAGAGTAATTAAGGAAGCGGTCCTAGAAATAGTAAATCCATTGATGCTCATATTTCAAATTCTTTGGACTCTGGAATGGTTCCTACAGATTGGAGGGTAGCGAATATAACTCCACTATTCAAAAAGGGAGGTAGAGAGAAAACAAAGAACAATACAGCACAGGAACAGGCCCTTCGGCCCTCCCAGCCTGGGCCGATCACGTGTCCTGTCTAGACCAACCACCTGTATCCTTCTATATCCTGTCTGTCCATGTGCCTATCCAGATAAGTCTTAAAGGTCGCTAACGTATCTGCCTCAACCGCCTCACTGGGCCGTGCATTCCAGACCACCACCACCCTCTGTGTAAAAACCTTCCCCCGCACATCTCCACTGAACCTTTCCCCCCTCACCTTGAACTTGTGCCCCCTTGTAATTGTCATTTCTGCCTTGGGAAAAAGCTTCCAACTGTTCACCCTATCTATACCCCTCATAATTTTATAAACTTCTATCAGGTCCCCCCTCAGCCTCCGTCTCTCTAGGGAGAACAAACTGAGTTTATTCAATCTCTCCTCATAGCTAATACCCTCCATACCAGGCAACATCCTGGTAAACCTTTTCTGTACTCTCTCCAAAGCCTCCACATCCTGGTAGTGCGGTGACCAGAATTGGACACAGTATTCCAAATGTGGCCTAACCAACGTTCTATATAACTGTAACATAATTTTTGAGCTTTTATACTCGATATAAAGATGGAAGATTATCGAGGGGCTTTTCACAGTAACTTCATTTGAAGCCTACTTGTGACAATAAGCGATTTTCATTTTCACCTCGTCCGATGAAGGCAAGCATGCCATAGGCTTTCTTCACCACCATTTCCACCTGTGCTGCCACTTTGAAGGATCTGTGGACCTGCACGCTCAGATCTCTCTGTGTCTCTCTGCTCCTGATGGTTCTGCCATTTATTTTATAGTTCCCACCTGAATTGGATCTACCAAAATGCACCACCTCGCATTTGTCCGGGTTAAATTCCATCTGCCATTTCTCTGTCCAATTTTGCAGCCTATCCATATCCTGTTGTATTCTGTCAATCTTCATCACTATCCACAACTCCTGCAATCTTAGTATCATCCGCAAACTTGCTAATCAGACCCGCTACGTTTTCTTCCAAGTCATTTATATATATTACAAAGAGCAGAGATCCCAGAACCAATCCCTGTGGAACACCACTAGTTACAGACCTCCATTCGGGAAAACATCCTCCCACTGCTACCCTCTGTCTTCTATGGCCAAGCCCGTTCTGGATCCATCCAGCCTGACCCCATGTGATTTAATCTTTCTTTGTTTTTTTAATAAATTAATTTTTTCCAATTAAGGGGCAATTTAGCGTGGCCAATCCACCTACCCTGCACTTCTTTGGGTTGTGGGGGCGAAACCCACGCAAACATGGGGAGAATGTGCAAACTCCACACGGACAGTGACCCAGAGCCGGGATCGAACCTGGGACCTCGGCACAGTGAGGCAGCAGTGCTAACCACTGTGCCATCATGCTCCCCTTGATTTAATCTTTTGTACCAGTTGCCATGAAGGATCTTGTCAAATGCTTTACCAAAGTCTATGTAAACAACATCCACAGCCCTTCCCTCGTCAATCATTTTTGTCAACTCCTCCAAAAATTCAATTGAATTATTACTTCTCCAGCCACATTTTCCAATGGTCCAATGTCTATTTTTGCCTCTCTCTTATCATTTATATATTGAAAAAAACTCTTCCTATCTTCTTTTGTATTACTAGCGAGCTTACACTCATACTTCATCTCCTCCTCCCTTATTGCTTTTTTAGTTGTCCTCTGCTCGCTTTTAAAGGCGTCCCAATCCTCTGGTTTCCCACTAATTCTCGCCACTTTGTGTGCTTTTTCTTTAGCCTTTATGCTGTCCTTGATTTCCCTCGTCAGCCATGGATGCCTTGTCCTCCCCTTAGCATGTTTCCTCCTCCTTGGGATGAATTTCTGTTGTGCCTCCCGAATAACCCCCCAAAACTCCTGCCATTGCTGTTCCACTGTCTTCCCTGCTCGGTTCCTTGTCCAATCAACTCCGGCCAGCTACTCCCTCATGTCTTTGTAGTTACCCTTATTTAATTGTAATACTGTTACATCTGATTGCAGCTTCTCCCTCTCAAACTGCAGGGTAAATTCTATCATATTGTGGGCACTGCTCCCTAAGGGTTCCTTCACCTTAAGCTCCCTAATCAAGTCTGCCTCATTACACATCACCAAATCCAGAATTGCCTGTTCCCTAGTAGGCTCTGTCACAAGCTGCTCCAAAAAAACATCTCTTAGACATTCCACAAATTCCTTTTCTTGGGATCCACGACCAACCTGATTTTCCCAGTCCACCTGCATATTGAAGTCCCCCATGATTATTGTAATATTGCCTTTTTTACATGCCTTTTCTATCTCCTGATTTATTTTCTGCCCCACATCCTGACTACTGCTAGGGGGCCTGTACATAATTCCCATCAGGGTCTTTTTACCTTTGCGATTCCTCAGCTCTACCCACAGAGATTCTATGCCTTCCGATCCTATATCGCTCCTTGCTATCGATTTAACTTCATTCCTTCAAGCAACCCCACTCGCTTTGCCCATCTGCCTGTCCTTTCGATAGGACACATATCCTTGGATATTTAGATCCCAGCCCTGATCCCCTTGCAGCCACGTCTCTGTGATGCCCACAACATCGTACCGGCCAATTTCACTGTGCGCAACAAGCTCATTTACCATGTTCCGTATACTGCGCGCATTTAGGTACAACCTCAATCCTGCATTGACCACCTCCCTTCTCACACTTGTCCCCTTTTTTGCTCTGCCTGAGGTTAGATTCTTGTCACCTTCTATACTCTCTTCTATTACGTGGGAAACTTTACTAAACTCTCCTGAGCCCTTGGCTCCTTTAACTAGTTTAAAGTCCTCATTAAGCTGCACTCCACCATCTCCTGCTAATCTCCATACAACTGCCGCCCCCCCCCCCCCCCCCCCCTTCCCCGCCACTATTTAGTTTAAAGCCCTATCTACAGCCTAGTTATGTAATTCACCAGGACTCTGGTCTCTATCGGGAACAGCTCCCTCCTTCCCCAGTACTGGCCAATGTCTCATCAATTCAAACCCATTTCGCCCACACCAATCTTCGAGCCACGCATTTACCTCTTTAATCTTATTGACCCTGTGCCAATTTGCTCGTGGCTCAGGTCGGAATCCAGAGATTATTACCCGAGTCTTTGGCCCTGGTCTGCCCAGTATTTACAGTCACCAGGTTTGAAAATTTAAACACAATTACTGTTTATTAATAACAAGAACTGTAATGAAATATGCAGCAAATACAACTGGTTCACTGTTATCTAATTCCTAATTCCCCACTTTAACTTGCATCCCACCCTCTACATGCAGACACACACACAGACAGGCTGACACACACACAGGCAGACAGACACACACACAGGCAGACACACACACAGACAGGCTGACACACACACAGGCAGACAGACACACACACAGGCAGACACACACACAGACAGGCTGACACACACACAGGCAGACAGACACACACACAGGCAGACAGACACACAGACAGGCTGACACACACACAGGCAGACAGACACACACACAGGCAGACACACACACAGACAGGCTGACACACACACAGACAGGCAGACACACACACACACAGGCAGGCAGACACACACACAGGCTGACACACACACAGGCAGACACACACACAGGCAGACACACACACAGGCAGACACACACACAGGCAGACACACACACAGGCAGACACACACACAGGCAGACACACACACAGACAGGCTGACACACACACAGGCAGACAGACACACACACAGGCTGACACACACACAGACAGGCTGACACACACAGACAGGCTGACACACACACAGGCAGACAGACACACACACAGGCTGACACACACACAGACAGGCTGACACACACACAGGCAGACACACACACAGGCAGACAGACACACAGGCAGGCTGACACACACACAAGCAGACAGACACACACACAGGCAGACACACACACAGACAGGCTGACACACACACAGGCAGACAGACACACACACAGACAGGCAGACACACACAGACAGGCAGACACACACACAGGCAGACACACACACAGGCAGACACACACAGGCAGGCTGACACACACACAGGCAGACACACACACAGACAGGCTGACACACACAGACAGGCTGACACACACACAGGCAGACAGACACACACACAGGCTGACACACACACAGACAGGCTGACACACACAGACAGGCTGACACACACACAGGCAGACAGACACACACACAGGCTGACACACACACAGACAGGCTGACACACACACAGGCAGACACACACACAGGCAGACAGACACACACACAGGCAGACACACACACAGGCAGGCTGACACACACACAAGCAGACAGACACGAGCACAGAGGGGAGGAGAGGGGTGAAAATCATCAGTAAAAGGAAAAAGCTTCTGTTTCAGATGGTGTTCTTTTACCTTGCTCCTCTTCAAACCTTGCTTTCAATCCGAGGCTTTACTGTCGATTCAGTCAGGTCTCTTTAGTTTCAGGAATACAGAACTCGGAGACAGAGAGAGACAGGGAGACAGACAGAGAGAGACACACACAGAGAGAGGGAGAGACAGACAGACAAAGAGAGAGAGTCCTTCTCCCTGTGATGTTAGGAGACAAACTGACACTCCTTGGGAATCTGAACATTATTCCACTGGGATAGAATCCAATCATCACCTGTTACCTGGCAGACTACAGCCTTTTGGGCCAATTCATTGACCACCAGCCAGTCAATCAGACCGAGTCCCTCCCCATCTCTCCCTCTGGTGCCGAGAAGTCTGAAGCTCCTGTTCAAACCAGCAGAGACAAGCAGAGTGTTCTGTCCTGCAACTTCTGGATTCATCATTCTCTGTGCTGCTTGACTTAAAGCACCTGACCGTTAATCATCCATGGATCAAAAATGATAACGGCAAAATAAAGGGAAGGGGAAATAAAAGAATAAACAGGAAGAACCCTTACGCCAGTTTGGAGGGTTAGTTCCGTTATTTGTAAAAATGGAAAAGTCTAATCAAAATATATATAAAAATAAATAGAATCCAATAAAAGTGACAAATTGGATTGAAAACAGGTTCAGAGATAGAAAGATAATGGTGATGAGTGTTTTTGTGACTGAGTATAGATTTCCAGATGATGATTTTATTTCTTGACTTCCTTGAGGCAATCCTTCTCTGGTGATATGCATCACTTTAAATACACAAGGGGTTAATATAACGACACTACACCTAGCTAGGCACTAGAGGGAACACCAGAGACATGACACACAGACATTTAACCAATAGGCCAGTAAGATAGGACACGACCAATGGGCATTCAAGACACATCCAGAGGTGACACTACCACAGGGGGGCATTACACCAATCCATATAAAAGGACACAGCACACATGCTCAGTCTCTTTCCAGTGGAGACACTTAGTGAGTACAGACAGGGTTGATTGAAACACATCACACCCACCACGTGGATTGTAGCAGACTGGTTAGTTAGTCTGAGTGGCTATCGCAGGGTTAACAGGAGAGTCGAATCCAAGTAAGAGAATTGTTAATAGTTTAATACATGTGTTAAAGCTATCTCCAAGTCTGAACCTTCCTTTGTCAGAGAGCACATCAAGGAAGCAGCTTATACCACACCAAGAGCATAACAAAACAACCGCTATACAATTTATTTGCAATTACACATTCCAAGCTCGCACCTCACAATCCAGCTACCACAGTTTTGATCTTGGTCTATCGATAGGGGCTCAAGTGGACCAATCCCTGGTTAATGGCCACAATCTACATGCAATAAACCCAATTCACATGCAATTAACATTCTCTTCCCATTTCTACCTTATTCCTTTTCTCTCGGTTTCAGATCCAAACAGTCGTGAAAATCAAGGAGGAAGATGAGAAGAACGAACAGAAGCTGAAAGAAGAAAAGGAAAAAGAACTACAGAAATCAGCTGGAAAAGAGCCAAAGAAAAAGGGAGGGAAGTCGGCAGATAAGAAGAAAGGTCCGCGTCACTGCAACTGGGCTGGATTGGGAATACGGGAAAGGGCTGGATTGGGAACATGGGGAAGGGCTGGATTGGGAACATGGGGAAGGGCTGGATTGGGAACATGGGGAAGGGCTGGATTGGGAATATGGGGAAGGGCTGGATTGGGAACATGGGGAAGGGCAGGATTGGGAACATGGGGAAGGGCTGGATTGGGAACATGGGGAAGGGCTGGATTGGGAACATGGGGAAGGGCTGGATTGGGAATATGGGGAAGGGCTGGATTGGGAATATGGGGAAGAGCTGGATTGGGAATATGGGGAAGGGCTGGATTGGGAATATGGGGAAGGGCTGGATTGGGAATATGGGGAAGAGCTGGATTGGGAATATGGGGAAGGGCTGGATTGGGAACATGGGGAAGGGCTGGATTGGGAATATGGGGAAGGGCTGGATTGGGAACATGGGGAAGGGCTGGATTGGGAATACGATGGGGAAGGGCTGGATTGGGAATATGGGGAAGGGCTGGATTGGGAACATGTGGAAGGGCTGTATTGAGAATATGGGGAAGGGCTGGATTGGGAACATGGGGAAGGGTGGATTGGGAATATGGGGAAGAGCTGGATTGGGAATGTGGGGAAGGGCTGGATTGGGAACATGGGGAAGGGCTGGATTGGGAATATGGGGAAGGGCTGGATTGGGAACATGGGGAAGGGCTGGATTGGGAACATGGGGAAGGGCTGGATTGGGAACATGGGGAAGGGCTTGATTGGGAACATGGGGAAGGGCTGGTTTGGGAATATGGGGAAGGGCTGGATTGGGAATATGGGGAAGGGCTGGATTGGGAATATGGGGAAGAGCTGGATTGGGAAAATGGGGAAGGACTGGATTGGGAATATGGGCAAGGGCTGGATTGGGAATATGGGGAAGGGCTGGATTGGGAATATGTGGAAGGGCTTGATTGGGAATATGGGGAAGGGCTGGATTGGGAATATGGGGAAGGGCTGGATTGGGAATATGGGAAGAGCTGGATTGGGAACATGGGGAAGGACTGGATTGGGAATATGGGGAAGAGTGGATTGGGAATATGGGGAAGAGTTGGTTTGGGAACATGGGGAAGGGCTGTATTGGGAATATGGGGAAGGGCTGGATTGGGAACATGGGGAAGGGCTGTATTGGGAATATGGGGAAGAGTTGGTTTGGGAACATGGGGAAGAACTGGATTTGGAATATGGGGAAGTACTGGATTGGGATATAGGGAAGGACTGGATTGGGAAAATGGGGAAGGACTGGATTGGGAACATGGGTAATGGCTGGATTGGGAATATGGGGAAGGGCTGGATTGGGAATATGGGGAAGGACTGGATTGGGAATATGGGGAAGAGCTGGATTGGGAATATGGGGAAGGGCTGGATTGGGAATATGTGGAAGGGCTTGATTGGGAATATGGGGAAGAGTGGATTGGGAATATGGGGAAGGACTGGATTGGGAATATGGGGAAGAGTGGATTGGGAATATGGGGAAGAGTTGGTTTGGGAACATGGGGAAGGGCTGTATTGGGAATATGGGGAAGGGTGGATTGGGAATATGGGGAAGAGTGGATTGGGAATATGGGGAAGAGTTGGTTTGGGAACATGGGGAAGGGCTGTATTGGGAATATGGGGAAGAGCTGGATTGGGAACATGGGGAAGGGCTGGATTGGGAACATGGGGAAGGGCTGGATTGGGAACATGGGGAAGGGCTGGATTGGGAACATGGGGAAGGGCTGGATTGGGAATATGGGGAAGAGTGGATTGGGAATATGGGGAAGGACTGGATTGGGAATATGCGGAAGAGTGGATTGGGAATATGGGGAAGAGTTGGTTTGGGAACATGGGGAAGGGCTGTATTGGGAATATGGGGAAGGGTGGATTGGGAATATGGGGAAGAGTGGATTGGGAATATGGGGAAGAGTTGGTTTGGGAACATGGGGAAGGGCTGTATTGGGAATATGGGGAAGGGCTGGATTGGGAACATGGGGAAGGGCTGTATTGGGAATATGGGGAAGGGTGGATTGGGAATATGGGGAAGAGTGGATTGGGAATATGGGGAAGAGTTGGTTTGGGAACATGGGGAAGGGCTGTATTGGGAATATGGGGAACGGCTTGATTGGGAATATGGGGAAGGGCTGGATTGGGAACATGGGGAAGAGTGGATTGGGAACATGGGGAAGGACTGGATTGGGAACATGGGGAAGAGTTGGATTGGGAATATGGGGAAGGGCTGGATTGGGAATATGGGGAAGGGCTGGATTGGGAACATGGGGAAGTGTGGATTGGGAACATGGGGAAGGGCTGGATTGGGAACATGGGGAAGGGCTGGATTGGGAACATGGGGAAGGGCTGGATTGGGAATATGGGGAAAGGCTGGATTGGGAACATGGGGAAGGGCTGGATTGGGAACATGGGGAAGGGCTGTATTGGGAATATGGGGAAGGGCTGGATTGGGAACATGGGGAAGGGCTGGATTGGGAATACGGGGAACGGCTGGATTGGGAATACGGGGAAGGGCTGGATTGGGAACATGGGGAAGGGCTGTATTGAGAACATGGGGAAGGGCTGGATTGGGAACATGGGGAAGGGTGGATTGGGAATATGGGGAAGAGCTGGATTGGGAATATGGCGAAGGGCTGGATTGGGAACATGGGGAAGGGCTGGATTGGGAATATGGGGAAGGGCTGGATTGGGAACATGGGGAAGGGCTGGATTGGGAACATGGGGAAGGGCTGTATTGGGAATATGGGGAAGGGCTGGATTGGGAACATGGGGAAGGGCTGGATTGGGAATACGACGGGGAAGGGCTGGATTGGGAATATGGGGAAGGGCTGGATTGGGAACATGGGGAAGGGCTGTATTGAGAATATGGGGAAGGGCTGGATTGGGAACATGGGGAAGGGTGGATTGGGAATATGGGGAAGAGCTGGATTGGGAATATGGGGAAGGGCTGGATTGGGAACATGGGGAAGGGCTGGATTGGGAATATGTGGAAGGGCTGGATTGGGAATATGGGGAAGGGCTGGATTGGGAATATGTGGAAGGACTGGATTGGGAACATGGGGAAGGGCTGGATTGGGAATATGGGGAAGGGCTGGATTGGGAATATGGGGAAGGGCTGGATTGGGAATATGGGGAAGAGCTGGATTGGGAACATGGGGAAGGGCTGGATTGGGAACATGGGGAAGGGCTTGATTGGGAACATGGGGAAGGGCTGGATTGGGAATATGGGGAAGGGCTGGATTGGGAACATGGGGAAGGGCTTGATTGGGAATATGGGGAAGGGCTGGATTGGGAATATGGGGAAGGGCTGGATTGGGAACATGGGGAAGGGCTTGATTGGGAATATGGGGAAGAGCTGGATTGGGAATATGGGGAAGAGCTGGATTGGGAATATGTGGAAGGGCTTGATTGGGAATATGGGGAAGAGCTGGATTGGGAATATGGGGAAGGGCTGGATTGGGAATATGGGAAGAGCTGGATTGGGAACATGGGGAATGACTGGATTGGGAATATGGGGAAGAGTTGGTTTGGGAACATGGGGAAGGGCTGTATTGGGAATATGGGGAAGGGCTGGATTGGGAACATGGGGAAGGGCTGTATTGGGAATATGGCGAAGAGTTGGTTTGGGAACATGGGGAAGGACTGGATTTGGAATATGGGGAAGGGCTGGATTGGGAATATGAGGAAGTACTGGATTGGGATATAGGGAAGGACTGGATTGGGAAAATGGGGAAGGACTGGATTGGGAACATGGGGAATGGCTGGATTGGGAATATGGGGAAGGGCTGGATTGGGAATATGGGGAAGGACTGGATTGGGAATATGGGGAAGAGCTGGATTGGGAATATGGGGAAGGGCTGGATTGGGAATATGTGGAAGGGCTTGATTGGGAATATGGGGAAGAGTGGATTGGGAATATGGGGAAGGACTGGATTGGGAATATGGGGAAGAGTGGATTGGGAATATGGGGAAGAGTTGGTTTGGGAACATGGGGAAGGGCTGTATTGGGAATATGGGGAAGGGTGGATTGGGAATATGGGGAAGAGTGGATTGGGAATATGGGGAAGAGTTGGTTTGGGAACATGGGGAAGGGCTGTATTGGGAATATGGGGAAGGGCTGGATTGGGAATATGGGGAAGGGCTGTATTGGGAATATGGGGAAGGGTGGATTGGGAATATGGGGAAGAGTGGATTGGGAATATGGGGAAGAGTTGGTTTGGGAACATGGGGAAGGGCTGTATTGGGAATATGGGGAAGGGCTGGATTGGGAATATGGGGAAGGGCTGTATTGGGAATATGGGGAAGGGTGGATTGGGAATATGGGGAAGAGTGGATTGGGAATATGGGGAAGTGTTGGTTTGGGAACATGGGGAAGGGCTGTATTGGGAATATGGGGAACGGCTTGATTGGGAATATGGGGAAGGGCTGTATTGGGAATATGGGGAAGGGTGGATTGGGAATATGGGGAAGAGTGGATTGGGAATATGGGGAAGAGTTGGTTTGGAAACATGGGGAAGGGCTGTATTGGGAATATGGGGAAGGGCTGTATTGGGAATATGGGGAAGGGCTGGATTGGGAACATGGGGAAGAGTGGATTGGGAATATGTGGAAGGGCTTGATTGGGAATATGGGGAAGAGTAGATTGGGAATATGGGGAAGGACTGGATTGGGAATATGGGGAAGGGCTGGATTGGGAAAATGTGGAAGGGCTGGATTGGGAATATGGGGAAGAGTTGGTTTGGAAACATGGGGCAGGGCTGTATTGGGAATATGGGGAAGGGCTGGATTGGGAACATGGGGAAGGGCTGTATTGGGAATATGGGGAAGAGTTGGTTTGGGAACATGGGGAAGGACTGGATTTTGAATATGGGGAAGGGCTGGATTGGGAATATGAGGAAGTACTGGATTGGGAATATAGGGAAGGACTGGATTGGGAAAATGGGGAAGGACTGGATTGGGAACATGGGGAATGGCTGGATTGGGAATATGGGGAAGGGCTTGATTGGGAATATGTGGAAGGACTGGATTGGGTATATGGGGAAGGGCTGGATTGGGAATATGTGGAAGGGCTTGATTGGGAATATGGGGAAGAGTGGATTGGGAATATGGGGAAGGACTGGATTGGGAATATGGGGAAGAGTGGATTGGGAATATGGGGAAGAGTTGGTTTGGGAACATGGGGAAGGGCTGTATTGGGAATATGGGGAAGGGTGGATTGGGAATATGGGGAAGAGTGGATTGGGAATATGGGGAAGAGTTGGTTTGGGAACATGGGGAAGGGCTGTATTGGGAATATGGGGAAGGGCTGGATTGGGAATATGTGGAAGGACTGGATTGGGAACATGGGGAAGGGCTGGATTGGGAATATGGGGAAGGGCTGGATTGGGAACATGGGGAAGGGCTTGATTGGGAATATGGGGAAGGGCTGGATTGGGAATATGGGGAAGAGCTGGATTGGGAATATGGTGAAGGACTGGATTGGGAAAATGGGGAAGGACTGGATTGGGAATATGGGCAAGGGCTGGATTGGGAATATGTGGAAGGGCTGGATTGGGAATATGGGGAAGGGCTTGATTGGGAATATGGGGAAGGGCTGGGTTGGGAATATGGGGAAGGGCTGGATTGGGAATATGGGGAAGAGCTGGATTGGGAACATGGGGAAGGACTGGATTGGGAATATGGGGAAGTGTGGATTGGGAATATGGGGAAGAGTTGGTTTGGGAACATGGGGAAGGGCTGTATTGGGAATATGGGGAAGGGCTGGATTGGGAACATGGGGAAGGGCTGTATTGGGAATATGGGGAAGAGTTGGTTTGGGAACATGGGGAAGGACTGGATTTGGAATATGGGGAAGGGCTGGATTGGGAATATGAGGAAGTACTGGATTGGGAATATGAGGAAGTACTGGATTGGGAATATAGGGAAGGACTGGATTGGGAAAATGGGGAAGGACTGGATTGGGAACATGGGGAATGGCTGGATTGGGAATATGGGGAAGGGCTGGATTGGGAATATGTGGAAGACTGGATTGGAAATATGGGGAAGGGCTGGATTGGGAATATGTGGAAGGGCTTGATTGGGAATATGGGGAAGAGTGGATTGGGAATATGGGGAAGGACTGGATTGGGAATATGGGGAAGAGTGGATTGGGAATATGGGGAAGAGTTGGTTTGGGAACATGGGGAAGGGCTGTATTGGGAATATGGGGAAGGGTGGATTGGGAATATGGGGAAGAGTGGATTGGGAATATGGGGAAGAGTTGGTTTGGGAACATGGGGAAGGGCTGTATTGGGAATATGGGGAAGGGCTGGATTGGGAATATGTGGAAGGACTGGATTGGGAACATGGGGAAGGGCTGGATTGGGAATATGGGGAAGGGCTGGATTGGGAACATGGGGAAGGGCTGTATTGGGAATATGGGGAAGAGTTGGTTTGGGAACATGGGGAAGAACTGGATTTGGAATATGGGGAAGTACTGGATTGGGATATAGGGAAGGACTGGATTGGGAAAATGGGGAAGGACTGGATTGGGAACATGGGTAATGGCTGGATTGGGAATATGGGGAAGGGCTGGATTGGGAATATGGGGAAGGACTGGATTGGGAATATGGGGAAGAGCTGGATTGGGAATATGGGGAAGGGCTGGATTGGGAATATGTGGAAGGGCTTGATTGGGAATATGGGGAAGAGTGGATTGGGAATATGGGGAAGGACTGGATTGGGAATATGGGGAAGAGTGGATTGGGAATATGGGGAAGAGTTGGTTTGGGAACATGGGGAAGGGCTGTATTGGGAATATGGGGAAGGGTGGATTGGGAATATGGGGAAGAGTGGATTGGGAATATGGGGAAGAGTTGGTTTGGGAACATGGGGAAGGGCTGTATTGGGAATATGGGGAAGAGCTGGATTGGGAACATGGGGAAGGGCTGGATTGGGAACATGGGGAAGGGCTGGATTGGGAACATGGGGAAGGGCTGGATTGGGAATATGGGGAAGAGTGGATTGGGAATATGGGGAAGGACTGGATTGGGAATATGGGGAAGAGTGGATTGGGAATATGGGGAAGAGTTGGTTTGGGAACATGGGGAAGGGCTGTATTGGGAATATGGGGAAGGGTGGATTGGGAATATGGGGAAGAGTGGATTGGGAATATGGGGAAGAGTTGGTTTGGGAACATGGGGAAGGGCTGTATTGGGAATATGGGGAAGGGCTGGATTGGGAACATGGGGAAGGGCTGTATTGGGAATATGGGGAAGGGTGGATTGGGAATATGGGGAAGAGTGGATTGGGAATATGGGGAAGAGTTGGTTTGGGAACATGGGGAAGGGCTGTATTGGGAATATGGGGAACGGCTTGATTGGGAATATGGGGAAGGGCTGGATTGGGAACATGGGGAAGAGTGGATTGGGAACATGGGGAAGGACTGGATTGGGAACATGGGGAAGAGTTGGATTGGGAATATGGGGAAGGGCTGGATTGGGAATATGGGGAAGGGCTGGATTGGGAACATGGGGAAGTGTGGATTGGGAACATGGGGAAGGGCTGGATTGGGAACATGGGGAAGGGCTGGATTGGGAATATGGGGAAAGGCTGGATTGGGAACATGGGGAAGGGCTGGATTGGGAACATGGGGAAGGGCTGTATTGGGAATATGGGGAAGGGCTGGATTGGGAACATGGGGAAGGGCTGGATTGGGAATACGGGGAACGGCTGGATTGGGAATACGGGGAAGGGCTGGATTGGGAACATGGGGAAGGGCTGTATTGAGAACATGGGGAAGGGCTGGATTGGGAACATGGGGAAGGGTGGATTGGGAATATGGGGAAGAGCTGGATTGGGAATATGGCGAAGGGCTGGATTGGGAACATGGGGAAGGGCTGGATTGGGAATATGGGGAAGGGCTGGATTGGGAACATGGGGAAGGGCTGGATTGGGAACATGGGGAAGGGCTGTATTGGGAATATGGGGAAGGGCTGGATTGGGAACATGGGGAAGGGCTGGATTGGGAATACGACGGGGAAGGGCTGGATTGGGAATATGGGGAAGGGCTGGATTGGGAACATGGGGAAGGGCTGTATTGAGAATATGGGGAAGGGCTGGATTGGGAACATGGGGAAGGGTGGATTGGGAATATGGGGAAGAGCTGGATTGGGAATATGGGGAAGGGCTGGATTGGGAACATGGGGAAGGGCTGGATTGGGAATATGTGGAAGGGCTGGATTGGGAATATGGGGAAGGGCTGGATTGGGAATATGTGGAAGGACTGGATTGGGAACATGGGGAAGGGCTGGATTGGGAATATGGGGAAGGGCTGGATTGGGAATATGGGGAAGGGCTGGATTGGGAATATGGGGAAGAGCTGGATTGGGAACATGGGGAAGGGCTGGATTGGGAACATGGGGAAGGGCTTGATTGGGAACATGGGGAAGGGCTGGATTGGGAATATGGGGAAGGGCTGGATTGGGAACATGGGGAAGGGCTTGATTGGGAATATGGGGAAGGGCTGGATTGGGAATATGGGGAAGGGCTGGATTGGGAACATGGGGAAGGGCTTGATTGGGAATATGGGGAAGAGCTGGATTGGGAATATGGGGAAGAGCTGGATTGGGAATATGTGGAAGGGCTTGATTGGGAATATGGGGAAGAGCTGGATTGGGAATATGGGGAAGGGCTGGATTGGGAATATGGGAAGAGCTGGATTGGGAACATGGGGAATGACTGGATTGGGAATATGGGGAAGAGTTGGTTTGGGAACATGGGGAAGGGCTGTATTGGGAATATGGGGAAGGGCTGGATTGGGAACATGGGGAAGGGCTGTATTGGGAATATGGCGAAGAGTTGGTTTGGGAACATGGGGAAGGACTGGATTTGGAATATGGGGAAGGGCTGGATTGGGAATATGAGGAAGTACTGGATTGGGATATAGGGAAGGACTGGATTGGGAAAATGGGGAAGGACTGGATTGGGAACATGGGGAATGGCTGGATTGGGAATATGGGGAAGGGCTGGATTGGGAATATGGGGAAGGACTGGATTGGGAATATGGGGAAGAGCTGGATTGGGAATATGGGGAAGGGCTGGATTGGGAATATGTGGAAGGGCTTGATTGGGAATATGGGGAAGAGTGGATTGGGAATATGGGGAAGGACTGGATTGGGAATATGGGGAAGAGTGGATTGGGAATATGGGGAAGAGTTGGTTTGGGAACATGGGGAAGGGCTGTATTGGGAATATGGGGAAGGGTGGATTGGGAATATGGGGAAGAGTGGATTGGGAATATGGGGAAGAGTTGGTTTGGGAACATGGGGAAGGGCTGTATTGGGAATATGGGGAAGGGCTGGATTGGGAATATGGGGAAGGGCTGTATTGGGAATATGGGGAAGGGTGGATTGGGAATATGGGGAAGAGTGGATTGGGAATATGGGGAAGAGTTGGTTTGGGAACATGGGGAAGGGCTGGATTGGGAATATGGGGAAGGGCTGTATTGGGAATATGGGGAAGGGTGGATTGGGAATATGGGGAAGAGTGGATTGGGAATATGGGGAAGAGTTGGTTTGGGAACATGGGGAAGGGCTGTATTGGGAATATGGGGAACGGCTTGATTGGGAATATGGGGAAGGGCTGTATTGGGAATATGGGGAAGGGTGGATTGGGAATATGGGGAAGAGTGGATTGGGAATATGGGGAAGAGTTGGTTTGGAAACATGGGGAAGGGCTGTATTGGGAATATGGGGAAGGGCTGTATTGGGAATATGGGGAAGGGCTGGATTGGGAACATGGGGAAGAGTGGATTGGGAATATGTGGAAGGGCTTGATTGGGAATATGGGGAAGAGTAGATTGGGAATATGGGGAAGGACTGGATTGGGAATATGGGGAAGGGCTGGATTGGGAAAATGTGGAAGGGCTGGATTGGGAATATGGGGAAGAGTTGGTTTGGAAACATGGGGCAGGGCTGTATTGGGAATATGGGGAAGGGCTGGATTGGGAACATGGGGAAGGGCTGTATTGGGAATATGGGGAAGAGTTGGTTTGGGAACATGGGGAAGGACTGGATTTTGAATATGGGGAAGGGCTGGATTGGGAATATGAGGAAGTACTGGATTGGGAATATAGGGAAGGACTGGATTGGGAAAATGGGGAAGGACTGGATTGGGAACATGGGGAATGGCTGGATTGGGAATATGGGGAAGGGCTTGATTGGGAATATGTGGAAGGACTGGATTGGGTATATGGGGAAGGGCTGGATTGGGAATATGTGGAAGGGCTTGATTGGGAATATGGGGAAGAGTGGATTGGGAATATGGGGAAGGACTGGATTGGGAATATGGGGAAGAGTGGATTGGGAATATGGGGAAGAGTTGGTTTGGGAACATGGGGAAGGGCTGTATTGGGAATATGGGGAAGGGTGGATTGGGAATATGGGGAAGAGTGGATTGGGAATATGGGGAAGAGTTGGTTTGGGAACATGGGGAAGGGCTGTATTGGGAATATGGGGAAGGGCTGGATTGGGAATATGTGGAAGGACTGGATTGGGAACATGGGGAAGGGCTGGATTGGGAATATGGGGAAGGGCTGGATTGGGAACATGGGGAAGGGCTTGATTGGGAATATGGGGAAGGGCTGGATTGGGAATATGGGGAAGAGCTGGATTGGGAATATGGTGAAGGACTGGATTGGGAAAATGGGGAAGGACTGGATTGGGAATATGGGCAAGGGCTGGATTGGGAATATGTGGAAGGGCTGGATTGGGAATATGGGGAAGGGCTTGATTGGGAATATGGGGAAGGGCTGGGTTGGGAATATGGGGAAGGGCTGGATTGGGAATATGGGGAAGAGCTGGATTGGGAACATGGGGAAGGACTGGATTGGGAATATGGGGAAGTGTGGATTGGGAATATGGGGAAGAGTTGGTTTGGGAACATGGGGAAGGGCTGTATTGGGAATATGGGGAAGGGCTGGATTGGGAACATGGGGAAGGGCTGTATTGGGAATATGGGGAAGAGTTGGTTTGGGAACATGGGGAAGGACTGGATTTGGAATATGGGGAAGGGCTGGATTGGGAATATGAGGAAGTACTGGATTGGGAATATGAGGAAGTACTGGATTGGGAATATAGGGAAGGACTGGATTGGGAAAATGGGGAAGGACTGGATTGGGAACATGGGGAATGGCTGGATTGGGAATATGGGGAAGGGCTGGATTGGGAATATGTGGAAGACTGGATTGGAAATATGGGGAAGGGCTGGATTGGGAATATGTGGAAGGGCTTGATTGGGAATATGGGGAAGAGTGGATTGGGAATATGGGGAAGGACTGGATTGGGAATATGGGGAAGAGTGGATTGGGAATATGGGGAAGAGTTGGTTTGGGAACATGGGGAAGGGCTGTATTGGGAATATGGGGAAGGGTGGATTGGGAATATGGGGAAGAGTGGATTGGGAATATGGGGAAGAGTTGGTTTGGGAACATGGGGAAGGGCTGTATTGGGAATATGGGGAAGGGCTGGATTGGGAATATGTGGAAGGACTGGATTGGGAACATGGGGAAGGGCTGGATTGGGAATATGGGGAAGGGCTGGATTGGGAATATGGGGAAGGGCTGGATTGGGAACTTGGGGAAGGGCTTGATTGGGAATATGGGGAAGGGCTGGATTGGGAATATGGGGAAGAGCTGGATTGGGAAAATGGGGAAGGACTGGATTGGGAATATGGGCAAGGGCTGGATTGGGAATATGTGGAAGGGCTGGATTGGGAATATGGGGAAGGGCTGGATTGGGAATATGGGGAAGGGCTTGATTGGGAATATGGGGAAGGGCTGGATTGGGAATATGGGGAAGAGCTGGATTGGGAACATGGGGAAGGACTGGATTGGGAATATGGGGAAGAGTGGATTGGGAATATGGGGAAGAGTTGGTTTGGGAACATGGGGAAGGGCTGTATTGGGAATATGGGGAAGGGCTGGATTGGGAACATGGGGAAGGGCTGTATTGGGAATATGGGGAAGAGTTGGTTTGGGAACATGGGGAAGGACTGGATTTGGAATATGGGGAAGGGCTGGATTGGGAATATGAGGAAGTACTGGATTGGGAATATAGGGAAGGACTGGATTGGGAAAATGGGGAAGGACTGGATTGGGAACATGGGGAATGGCTGGATTGGGAATATGGGGAAGGGCTGGATTGGAAATATGGGGAAGGACTGGATTGGGAATGTGGGGAAGAGCTGGATTGGGAGTATGGGGAAGGGCTGGATTGGGAATATGTGGAAGGGCTTGATTGGGAATATGGGGAAGAGTGGATTGGGAATATGGGGAAGGACTGGATTTGGAATATGGGGAAGGGCTGGATTGGGAATATGAGGAAGTACTGGATTGGGAATATAGGGAAGGACTGGATTGGGAAAATGGGGAAGGACTGGATTGGGAACATGGGGAATGGCTGGATTGGGAATATGGGGAAGGGCTGGATTGGAAATATGGGGAAGGACTGGATTGGGAATGTGGGGAAGAGCTGGATTGGGAGTATGGGGAAGGGCTGGATTGGGAATATGTGGAAGGGCTTGATTGGGAATATGGGGAAGAGTGGATTGGGAATATGGGGAAGGACTGGATTGGGAATATGGGGAAGAGTGGATTGGGAATATGGGGAAGAGTTGGTTTGGGAACGTGGGGAAGGGCTGTATTGGGAATATGGGGAAGGGTGGATTGGGAATATGGGGAAGAGTGGATTGGGAATATGGGGAAGAGTTGGTTTGGGAACATGGGGAAGGGCTGTATTGGGAATATGGGGAAGGGCTGGATTGGGAACATGGGAAAGGGCTGTATTGGGAATATGGGGAAGGGTGGATTGGGAATATGGGGAAGAGTGGATTGGGAATATGGGGAAGAGTTGGTTTGGGAACATGGGGAAGGGCTGTATTGGGAATATGGGGAAGGGCTTGATTGAGAATATGGGGAAGGGCTGTATTGGGAATATGGGGAAGGGTGGATTGGGAATATGGGGAAGAGTGGATTGGGAATATGGGGAAGAGTTGGTTTGGAAACATGGGGAAGGGCTGTATTGGGAATATGGGGAACGGCTGTATTGGGAATATGGGGAAGGGCTGGATTGGGAACATGGGGAAGGGCTGTATTGGGAATATGGGGAAGGGCTGGATTGGGAACATGGGGAAGAGTGGATTGGGAATATGGGGAAGAGTTGGTTTGGAAACACGGGGAAGGGCTGTATTGGGAATATGGGGAAGGGCTGGATTGGTAACATGGGGAAGGGCTGTATTGGGAATATGGGGAAGAGTTGGTTTGGGAACATGGGGAAGGACTGGATTTGGAATATGGTGAAGGGCTGGATTGGGAATATGAGGAAGTACTGGATTGGGAATATAGGGAAGGACTGGATTGGGAAAACGGGGAAGGACTGGATTGGGAACATGGGGAATGGCTGGATTGGGAATATGGGGAAGGGCTGGATTGGGAATATGGGGAAGGGCTGGATTGGGAATATGTGGAAGGGCTTGATTGGGAATATGGGGAAGAGTGGATTGGGAATATGGGGAAGGACTGGATTGGGAATATGGGGAAGAGTGGATTGGGAATATGGGGAAGAGTTGGTTTAGGAACATGGGGAAGGGCTGTATTGGGAATATGGGGAAGGGTGGATTGGGAATATGGGGAAGAGTGGATTGGGAATATGGGGAAGAGTTGGTTTGGGAACATGGGGAAGGGCTGTATTGGGAATATGGGGAAGGGCTGGATTGGGAACATGGGGAAGGGCTGTATTGGGAATATGGGGAAGAGTTGGTTTGGGAACATGGGGAAGGACTGGATTTGGATTATGGGGAAGGGCTGGATTGGGAAAATGGGGAAGGACTGGATTGGGAACATGGGGAATGGCTGGATTGGGAATAAAGGGAAGGGTTGGATTGGGAACATGGGGAAGGGCTTGGTTGGGAATATGGGAAGGGCTGGATTGGGAATATGGGGAATGGCAAGGATTAGGAATATGGGGAAGGGCTGGATTGGGAATCTGGAAGGGCTGGATTGAGAATATGGGGAATGGCAGGATTGGGAATATGGGGAATGGCAGGATTAGGAATATGGGCAAGGACTGGATTGTGAATATGGGGAAGGGCTGGATTGGGAATATGGGGAAGAGCTGGATTGGGAATATGGGGAAGAGTTGGTTTGGGAACATGGGGAAGGGCTGTATTGGGAATATGGGGAAGGGCTGGATTGGGAATATGGGGAAGAGCTGGATTGGGAATATGGGGATTGGGAATATGGGGAAAGGTTAGTTTGGGAACATGGGGAAGGGCTGGATTGGGAATATGTGGAAGGACTGGATTGCGAATATGGGGAAGGCTGGATTGGGAATATGGGGAAGGGCTGGATTGGGAATATGGGGAAGAGTTGGTTTGGGAACATGGGGAATGGCTGTATTGGGAATATGGGGAAGGACTGGATTGGGAATATGGGGAAGGGCTGGATTGGGAATATGGGGAAGGACTGGATTGGGAATATGGGGAAGGGCTGGATTGGGAATATGTGGAAGGGCTGGATTGGGAATATGGGGAAGGACTGGATTGGGAATATGGGGAAGAGCTGGATTGGGAACATGTGGAAGGGCTGGATTGGGAATATGGGGAAGAGTTGGTTTGGGAATATGGGGAAGGACTGGATTGGGAATATGGGGAAGGGCTGGATTGGGAACATGGGGAAAGACTGGATTGGGAATATGTGGAAGGGCTGGATTGGGAATGTGGGGTACGGCTGGATTGGGAATATGTGCAAGGGCTGGATTGGGAATATGGGGAAGGGCAGGTTGGAAATATGGGGAAGAGCTGGATTGGGAACATGGGGAAGGGCTGGATTGGGAACACAGGGAAGGGCTGGATTGGGAACATGTGGATGGGCTGGATTGGGAACATGTGGAAGGGCTGGATTGGGAATATGGGGAAGGACTGGATTGGGAATATGTGGAAGGGCTGGATTGGGAATATGGGGAAGGGCTGGATTGGGAATATG
Source organism: Scyliorhinus torazame (assembly GCF_047496885.1). NCBI lineage: Eukaryota > Metazoa > Chordata > Chondrichthyes > Carcharhiniformes > Scyliorhinidae > Scyliorhinus > Scyliorhinus torazame. The sequence goes on from NC_092715.1 coordinate 6,539,431, forward strand.
GGGAAGGGCTGGATTGTGAATATGGGGACGGACTGGATTGGGAATATGGGGAAGATCTGGTTTGGAAATATGGGGAAGAGCTGGATTGGGAATATGGGGAATGGCAGGATTGGGAAAATGGGGAAGGGCTGGATTGGGAATATGGGGAAGGACTGGATTGGGAATATGGGGAAGAGTGGATTGGGAATATGGGCATGGACTGGATTGTGAATATGGGGAAGGAATGTATTGGGAATATGGGGAAGGGCTGGATTGGGAATATGGGGAAAGGTTAGATTGGTAATGTGAGGAATGACTGGATTGGGAATATGAGGAATGACTTGATTGGGAATATGAGGAATGACTGGATTGGGAATATGAAGAATGACTGGATTGGGACTATGGGGAAAGGTGAGATTCGGAATATGAGGATTGACTGGATGGGGACTATAGGAAGGGGTGGATTGGGAATATGGGGAATGGATGGATTTGGAATTTGGCTTGCAACGTAACTAATCACATCAGTCTCAATCTCAGACCCATCCACAACATTACCAACACCTGGGCGAATGTCCCCTCCAACCCTGCCTGGCAATCACCATGTTGGCAGACAGGGCGACCCCATACCAGCAGCTATCCAGTTTGATGCCACTTTCTGCCTGGAGGGACTGGAGACCAGCCAGGACACACTGCCAGTCAACCCCGGAATCTGCGAATGGTGTCCACACCATTGACTGCCCGGCCAGCCCTGTCCAACTGCAGCTTTTCCAGAGACAGCCTGAATAAGGCACCATGAGACCAGGTCTTGGCTGTGAAGCTGTGATCGGTTTAATCGACATGAAGTATCTAAATGAAGTTTCACACCAAACCTCAACACTTTACCATTCCATATTTAATAAATCCTAGAAATATTAAACTGCTGCAGGAAAATCATATTAGAATGAAACCGGACGGACCACCCGGCATCGACCCAGGCACCGGAAACGGTAACGGCAAACCCAGCCCTGCCGACCCTGCAAACTCCTCCTCACTAACATCTGGAGGCTCGTGTCAAAACAGGACAACTGTCTGACAGACTGGTCAGGCAGCCGCCATTGGGTTATCATTACACGAGAACACATGGAGAAAGGTGATCCATGGCCGATGGCGTCCATACTGTGGCCCACCCTCCTGCATCACGGGACGGTTCCAGTCCGGCAAGACTTCCTCAAAAGGGGCAGGGTCAGAGGCAGTTCCATCGTAGGGGTCAAGTCTTGGGCGCTGCCGCTGACCAGTGGGACACTTTTCTGAACTGTGTCACAGTTCCAAACTTTGCACCGATCCAGGTCACTTTGGAACAGAGGAACGAGGTCAGGCGTAACATTCAGCCCTTCGAGCCGGCTCCGCCGTTCAGTCAGATCCTGGCTCATCTCTTCCTGTTCCCAAATTCACCCATGTCACGCTATAGGTCAATGGGTATCCGGTGACGACGGAGATGGACGCTGCGCAGCCGACTCCATTGTGGACTTCCGGACATTTCTGCCGCTTTGTTCACAGGTCCGGTCGTTGACACTTCGCGATATGAAGGCGGGATTGGTGAGCTCCACTGGGGAGCTTGTGAAAATCCTGGGGACCACTCCTCCAGTGACACACGGGCAGCAGTCGCTTCAACTCCCTTTGGTCATGGTACAGGGACCGGGACCAAATTGGTTGGTTGCGAGTCCTTCATTTTGATTGGCAGCAGATCTTTTGGGTGGGCACCGGTAGTCTGGGTACGTGCTGGGTAAATATCCCAAAGTGTTCCAGGAGGGTCTGGGTAGAATAAAGGGGGCCAAAGCCCATATCTACGTGGGTCCTGAGGCTCAGCCCCGATATTTCAGGGCGAGGCCTGTACCTTGTGCTCTGCTGATGCAGAGACTTCGTCGCCTGCAAGACCTGGAGGTCATACGCCTGGTGCAGTTCGCGGAGTGGGCCATACCTATGGTGCCGGTACTGAAGCCCGACAAGACTGTCCACATTTGCAGAGATTTGATACTCCCTGTGAACAGGGCCTCACGTTTGGACCGATACCCAAAACCCCCTGTGGAGATTAGCTGGAAGATGCTCCTTCACGAAGCTGGACGTGAGTCGTGCCTATTTGCAGGTGGAGCTCGGCCTGACGTTCAGGATGTTTGCCATCATTAATACTCATTGGGGGTGTTTGAGTGCACCTGCCTCCCGTTTGGGGTTTCATCAACCCCGGCAGGTGGTGGAGAACATTTTTCAGGGCCTCCCGAAGGTGGCCGTCAATTTGGATGATGTGCAGATTATGGGATCTACAGAACAGGAACATATGGATATCCTACAGGAAGTCAGGAAGTATCCGGCGGTTTTCCCATGTCAGTGCCTGGCTGAAAAGGAGCGAATGTGTGTTCCACGCTAAAGTGGTGAGTTGTCTTGGGTACAGGGTGGCCTACATCCAGGGAGGATAAGGTTGGCACAATAAAAGGGGTCCTGACCCTGAAGATCGCCATTGAGCCGGTTGTTTTTGGGCTGGTCAGTTCGAATGGGAAGTTCATCTCCATTTGGGCATTTTGCTGGCTCCGCTCCATGTGCTATTGAGGAAGGACCAGGAACGGTGCTGGGGCGCGTCACAGGACAAAGCTTGTGATGCTGTTAAGAAACATTTTTCTTCCACCCATATCTTCCTCCATATTACAATCCGGCGAGCCCTCTAATATAATCTTCGGATGCTTCCCGCAATGATATAGAGGTGGTACTGGCCCATCAATGGGACGATGGCATGGAACTGCTAAACCTCCTCTACCTGAGCGTGACATCGCTCTGTGTCCACAGGACTCCTCGAAGCGAACGCAGAGCGATGTCACGCTCAGGTAGAGACAGAAGGTTTAGCAATAATTTTTGGAATAAAGAAATTCCATCAATACGTTGATGGGCGACGTTTGTCATTATTACTGACCACAGGCCGCTGCTTGACCCTTTCAGCGAGGACAGGAGAATTCCACCGATCGCATCAGCTCAGATCCAGCGTTGGGCGCTCCTATCCCCAGCGTACAAATATTCATTTCAGCACCGCCCGCGGGCACAAAGTGCTCACCCCGATGCCCTCAGCCGTCTGCCATCTGCCACTGGCTGTGAGTGGCCCACCCCCACCAGTGTTGGATGACGAGATGGTGACCCCCAGTCTGACAGACACCTTGCCGGTGATCGCTGCTCGGGTGGGTGTGTGGGGACAGCGGGCCCCGAGTTACCGGTGATCGCTGCTCGGGTGGGTGTGTGGGGACAGCGGGGCCCGGAGTTGCCGGTGATCGCTGCTCGGGTGGGTGTGTGGGCACAGCGGGCCCCGAGTTACCGGTGATCGCTGCTCGGGTGGGTGTGTGGGCACAGCGGGGCCCGGAGTTGCCGGTGATCGCTGCTCGGGTGGGTGTGTGGGCACAGCGGGGCCCCGGGTTGCCGGTGATCGCTGCTCGGGTGGGTGTGTGGGCACAGCCGGGCCCGGAGATGCCGGTGATCGCTGCTCGGGTGGGTCTGTGGGCACAGCACGGCCCGGAGATGCCGGTGATCGCTGCTCGGGTGGGTGTATGGGCACAGCGGGGCCCGGAGTTGCCGGTGATCACTGCTCGGGTGGGTGTGTGGGCACAGCGGGGCCCGGAGATGCCGGTGATCACTGCTCAAGTGGGTCTGTGGGCACAGCACGGCCCGGAGATGCCGGTGATCGCTGCTCGGGTGGGTGTGTGGGCACAGCGGGGCCCGGAGATGCCGGTGATCGCTGCTCGGGTGGGTGTGTGGGCACAGCGGGCCCCGGGTTACCGGTGATCGCTGCTCGGGTGGGTGTGTGGGCACAGCACGGCCCGGAGATGCCGGTGATCGCTGCTCGGGTGGGTGTGTGGGCACAGCGGGCCCCGAGTTACCGGTGATCGCTGCTCGGGTGGGTGTGTGGGCACAGCGGGGCCCCGAGTTGCCGGTGATCGCTGCTCGGGTGGGTGTGTGGGCACAGCGGGCCCCGAGTTACCGGTGATCGCTGCTCGGGTGGGTGTGTGGGCACAGCACGGCCCGGAGTTGCCGGTGATCGCTGCTCGGGTGGGTGTGTGGGCACAGCGGGGCCCGGAGATGCCGGTGATCGCTGCTCGGGTGGGTGTGTGGGCACAGCGGGCCCCGAGTTACCGGTGATCGCTGCTCGGGTGGGTGTGTGGGCACAGCGGGGCCCGGAGTTGCCGGTGATCGCTGCTCGGGTGGGTGTGTGGGCACAGCGGGGCCCCGGGTTGCCGGTGATCGCTGCTCGGGTGGGTGTGTGGGCACAGCCGGGCCCGGAGATGCCGGTGATCGCTGCTCGGGTGGGTCTGTGGGCACAGCACGGCCCGGAGATGCCGGTGATCGCTGCTCGGGTGGGTGTGTGGGCACAGCGGGGCCCGGAATTGCCGGTGATCACTGCTCGGGTGGGTGTGTGGGCACAGCGGGGCCCGGAGATGCCGGTGATCGCTGCTCGGGTGGGTGTGTGGGCACAGCGGGCCCCGAGTTACCGGTGATCGCTGTTCGGGTGGGTGTGTGGGCACAGCACGGCCCGGAGATGCCGGTGATCGCTGCTCGGGTGGGTGTGTGGGCACAGCGGGCCCCGAGTTACCGGTGATCGCTGCTCGGGTGGGTGTGTGGGCACAGCGGGGCCCCGAGTTGCCGGTGATCGCTGCTCGGGTGGGTGTGTGGGCACAGCGGGCCCCGAGTTACCGGTGATCGCTGCTCGGGTGGGTGTGTGGGCACAGCGGGCCCCGAGTTACCGGTGATCGCTGCTCGGGTGGGTGTGTGGGCACAGCACGGCCCGGAGTTGCCGGTGATCGCTGCTCGGGTGGGTGTGTGGGCACAGCGGAGCCCGGAGATGCCGGTGATCGCTGCTCGGGTGGGTGTGTGGGCACAGCGGGGCCCGGAGATGCCGGTGATCGCTGCTCGGGTGGGTGTGTGGGCACAGCACGGCCCCGAGTTACCGGTGATTGCTGCTCGGGTGGGTGTGTGGGCACAGCGGGGCCCGGAGATGCCGGTGATCGCTGCTCGGGTGGGTGTGTGGGCACAGCACGGCCCCGAGTTGCCGGTGATCGCTGCTCGGGGGGGGGTGTGGGCACAGCGGGGCCCCGAGTTGCCGGTGATCGCTGCTCGGGTGGGTCTGTGGGCACAGCGGGGTCCGGAGTTGCCGGTGATCACTGCTCGGGTGGGTGTGTGGGCACAGCGGGGCCCCGAGTTGCCGGTGATCACTGCTCGGGTGGGTGTATGGGCACAGCGGGGCCCGGAGATGCCGGTGATCGCTGCTCGGGTGGGTGTGTGGGCACAGCGGGGCCCCGAGTTGCCGGTGATCGCTGCTCGGGTGGGTGTGTGGGCACAGCGGGGCCCGGAGATGCCGGTGATCGCTGCTCGGGGGGGTGTGTGGGCACAGCGGGGCCCCGAGTTGCCGGTGATCGCTGCTCGGGTGGGTGTGTGGGCACAGCGGGGCCCCGAGTTGCCGGTGATCGCTGCTCGGGTGGGTGTGTGGGCACAGACGGGCCCGGAGATGCCGGTGATCGCTGCTCGGGTGGGTGTGTGGGCACAGCGGGGCCCGGAGATGCCGGTGATCGCTGCTCGGGTGGGTGTGTGGGCACAGCGGGCCCCGAGTTGCCGGTGATCGCTGCTCAAGTGGGTCTGTGGGCACAGCCGGGCCCGGAGTTGCCGGTGATCGCTGCTCGGGTGGGTGTGTGGGCACAGCACGGCCCGGAGATGCTGGTGATCGCTGCTCAAGTGGGTCTGTGGGCACAGCCGGGCCCGGAGTTGCCGGTGATCGCTGCTCGGGTGGGTGTGTGGGCACAGCACGGCCCGGAGATGCCGGTGATCGTTGCTCGGGTGGGTCTGTGGGCACAGCGGGGCCCCGAGTTGCCGGTGATCGCTGCTCGGGTGGGTCTGTGGGCACAGCGGGGCCCCGAGTTGCCGGTGATCGCTGCTCGGGTGGGTCTGTGGGCACAGCGGGGCCCCGAGTTGCCGGTGATCGCTGCTCGGGTGGGTCTGTGGGCACAGCGGGGCCCCGAGTTGCCGGTGATCGCTGCTCGGGTGGGTCTGTGGGCACAGCGGGGCCCCGAGTTGCCGGTGATCGCTGCTCGGGTGGGTGTGTGGGCACAGCACGGCCCGGAGATGCCGGTGATCGCTGCTCGGGTGGGTGTGTGGGCACAGCACGGCCCGGAGATGCCGGTGATCGCTGCTCGGGTGGGTGTGTGGGCACAGCGGGCCCCGAGTTACCGGTGATCGCTGCTCGGGTGGGTGTGTGGGCACAGCGGGGCCCCGAGTTGCCGGTGACCGCTGCTCGGGTGGGTGTGTGGGCACAGCGGGGCCCGGAGATGCCGGTGATCGCTGCTCGGGTGGGTCTGTGGGCACAGCGGGGCCCCGAGTTGCCGGTGATCGCTGCTCGGGTGGGTCTGTGGGCACAGCGGGGCCCCGAGTTGCCGGTGATCGCTGCTCGGGTGGGTGTGTGGGCACAGCACGGCCCGTAGATGCCGGTGATCGCTGCTCGGGTGGGTGTGTGGGCACAGCCGGGCCCGGAGATGCCGGTGATCGCTGCTCGGGTGGGTGTGTGGGCACAGCACGGCCCGGAGATGCCGGTGATCGCTGCTCGGGTGGGTCTGTGGGCACAGCGGGGCCCCGAGTTGCCGGTGATCGCTGCTCGGGTGGGTGTGTGGGCACAGCGGGGCCCCGAGTTGCCGGTGATCGCTGCTCGGGTGGGTGTGTGGGCACAGCGGGGCCCGGAGATGCCGGTGATCACTGCTCGGGTGGGTGTGTGGGCAGAGCACGGCCCGGAGATGCCGGTGATCGCTGCTCGGGTGGGTGTGTGGGCACAGCGGGGCCCGGAGATGCCGGTGATCGCTGCTCGGGTGGGTGTGTGGGCACAGCCGGGCCCGGAGTTGCCGGTGATCACTGCTCGGGTGGGTCTGTGGGCACAGCGGGGCCCCGAGTTGCCGGTGATCACTGCTCGGGTGGGAGTGTGGGCACAGCAGTGCCCGGAGATGCCGGTGATTGCTGCTCGGGTGGGTGTGTGGGCACAGCGGGGCCCGGAGTTACCGGTGATCGCTGCTCGGGTGGGTGTGTGGGCACAGCGGGGCCCGGAGTTGCCGGTGATCGCTGCTCGGGTGGGTGTGTGGGCACAGCGGGGCCCCGAGTTGCCGGTGATCGCTGCTCGGGTTGGTGTGTGGGCACAGCGGGGCCCGGAGATGCCGGTGATCGCTGCTCGGGGGGGTGTGTGGGCACAGCGGGGCCCCGAGTTGTCGAAGCTTCGCTTCACGCTGCTGAATGGCGGGAAGGGGGCGACCCTCCGGCCTTTCGCCCAGAAATCTGCTGAGCTGAGTGTGTGAGACGGTGTGACATTGTGGGGAGCGCGGGAGGTCAGCCTCCCACAGGGACAGGCTGCACGGGTACACGTCCTTCACAGGGGCCATCTGCCTGCCTCGAAAATTAAAATGTGGCCCACAGTTATGTTTGGTGGCCTGGCATCAATGGGGACATGAAGAGAGTGGCACGCAGCTGCCAGGCATGCCAGGCACACCAGGAGCTCCCACCAGCAGTCGTGCTATGTCTGTGGGAAAGGCTGAGATGTCCATGGGTGTGCTTCCATGCAGATTCGGCGGGATTGTTCCTGGTTGCTGGTGATTGTGGAAGCTCATGCCAAGGGACTGGTGGTGTGCAAGGTGGCCTGAATTATGTCCAGGGCCAGGGGAGAGAAGCTCTCGGCAATTGTGCACAGCCATGGGATGGCTGATGTTCAAGCTACAATTCCTCATTCACCAGTGAAGAATTTTCCGGTTTTGTGAAGAGCAATGGCAGTCCTCGGCATGTTCGACCTCTCCATCCCATCCCATCTCCAATGATTCAGCAGAACGGGCGGTCCAGACCAAGAAACGGCAGCAATCTGCACCGTCTACGGATACGTGGTTGGCTCAGTTCTTTTTCAATTATCTACGATACCCCATGTGAGAACAGGAGTCGTTCGTGCAGAGCTCTTGATGGGCTGTGGGTTCAGAATCCAGCCAAATCTCAAGGAGATTGTCATTGACTTCAGGAAGCACAGTGGAGAACATGCCCCTGTCTACATCAATGGGAACGAAGGAGAAAGGGTCGAGAGCTTCACGTTTTTAGGTGTCCAGATCACCAACAGCCTGTCCTGGCCCCCCCATGCCGACACTATAGTTAAGAAAGCCCACCAACGACTCTACTTTCTCAGAAGACTGAGGAAATTTGGCATGTCGGCTACAACTCTCACCAACTTTTACAGATGCACCATAGAAAGCATTCTTTCTGGTTCTATCACAGCCTGGTATGGAGCCTGCTCTGCCCAAGACCGCAGGAAACTACAAAAGGTTGTGAATGTAGCCCAGTCCATCATGCAAACCAGCCTCCCATCCATTGACTCTGTCTATAATTCCCGCTACTTCGGAAAGGCAGCCAGCGTAATTAAGGACCCCACGCACCCCGGACATACTCTCTTCCACCTTCTTCCGTCAGGAAAAAGATACCAAAGTTTGAGGTCACGTACCAACCGACTCAAGAACAGCTTCTTCCCTACTGCCATCAGACTTTTGAATGGACCTACCTCGTATTAAGTTGATCTTTTCTCTACACCTTGCTATAACTGTAACATTATATTCTGCAGTCTCTCCTTCCTTCCCTATGTACGGTGTGCATTGTCTGTACAGCATGCAAGAAACAATACTTTTCACTGTATACTAATACATGTGACTATAATAAAGCAAATCTCATATTTCCGAGTTTCGGCTGCAAGGTAGGAGGACAGCAGGAAACTCCAAAATGACACCTGGGACATCATCCTGGAACTCCCTCACTGACAGCACAGTGGGTGTCCCTACACCACAGGGACTGCAGCGGTTCAGGAAGGTAGCTCACCCCCACCTTCTCGAGGGCGAATAGGGATGGGCCCAGTCTGCGATGCCCACGTTTCAGAACAGCATAAAAAAGATTCCGCCCCCGCTACTCAGTCAGGTTTTTCCACAGATTGTTTTCCTGCCTCCTTGTGATGGGATTCCCGTCCACCTGATGCTGGGCCATGATCAGGGAGGCATCCACCTCAACCCACCGTGGCTTTACTGCTCTGCCCCGGCCTCAATTCCACCTCAGGTGGTCTGGGACGATTCTCCCCATAGAGTCGTTCTGGTAGAGAAGGTCTTCTAGGTGTACAGGTTCACAGGTCACTGAAAGGGGCAACACAGGTGGAGAAGGTAGTCAAGAAGGCATACGGCATGCTTGCCTTTATTGGCCGGGGCATTGAGTATAAGAATTGGCAAGTCATGTTGCAGCTGTATAGAACCTTAGTTAGGCCACACTTGGAGTATAGTGTTCAATTCTGGTCTCCACACTACCAGAAGGATGTGGAGGCTTTAGAGAGGGTGCAGAAGAGATTTACCAGGATGTTGCCTGGTATGGAGGGCATTAGCTATGAGGAGCGGTTGAATAAATTCGGTTTGTTCTCACTGGAACGAAGGAGGTTGAGGGGCGACCTGATAGAGGTCTACAAAATTATGAGGGGCATAGACAGAGTGGATAGTCAGAGGCTTTTTCCCAGGGTAGAGGGGTCAATTACTAGGGGGCATAGGTTTAAGGTGCGAGAGGCAAGGTTTAGAGGAGATGTACGAGGCAAGTTTTTTTACGCAGAGGGTAGTGGGTGCCTGGAACTCGCAACCGGAGGAGGTGGTGGAAGCAGGGACGATAGTGACATTTAAGGGGCATCTTGACAAAAACATGAATAGGATGGGAATAGAGGGATATGGACCCAGGAAGATTTTAGTTTAGACGGGCAGCATGGTCGGCACAGGCTTGGAGGGGCGAAGAGCCTGTTCCTGTGCTGTACTTTTCTTTGTTCTTTGTTCTATCACTGGGCCCATCAAAATAATGGCTGCTGTGCGTAGAGCAGCGCAGTCTGCCCCATTGCCATAACTCTCCCCCAAAAGTTAATTTGTATCACGTGCCCGTCCATTTTCCTTTTGAAATCATTGATCATCTGCACTTCCACCACCCTCATTGGCAGTGAGTTCCATGGCTTTCCCATCTGCATTGGAGACAAAGTTCTTCCCGGCAAACCCTCCAACCCACATTGCTTGTCGAAAACCTGCAATATGTGTTTTGAACCATCTGATATTTTGGTTGAGAAAATAGTTTCAATGGCCCCTTCCATAGTTTGTTTTGACAGAAGAGCCATTTATGAAGGCTCGGCTGAATTTCAAAAGCTAAGGAAGCACTTAGCCCAGCAGATGTTTGTTTACACAGTGGTTCAGGAGACTGAGAGCATTGTTTCACTGATTATTGTGCATTAACCAATCAATGATTCTCTGATTGAATCATAGAACCATAGAATTTACAGTGCAGAAGGAGGTCATTCGGCCCATCGAGTCTGCACCGGCTCTTGGAAAGAGCACCCTACCCAAGCCCACACCTCCACCTCACCTCCATAACCCAGCAACCCCATCATACCTAAGGGCAATTTAGCATGGCAAATCCACCTAACCTGCACGTCTTTGGACTGTGGGAGGAAACCGGAGCACCCGGAGGAAACCCACGCAGACATGGGGAGGACGTGCAGACTCCACACAGACAGTGCCCCAAGCCAGGAATCGAACCTGGGACCCGGGTGCTGTGAAGCAACAGTGCTAACCACTGTGCTACCTTGCTGCCCAAATTGGAGGGTAGGTGAGGTGACTTTGTGATAAAGTTTGGAATTTTTGTGTTTACCTCCAAATCTTTTGTCAACCGTTCTGTATTTTCCAGGTGCCCAGTCTTTAACCCCATCGATTCCACCCCCTGTGATTGAGAGCCCGGAGATCGTGAAGAAACGAGAGCTCAAGGAACGAATATTCACAGAGTACATGGGAGCACTGGAGGGTGAAGGTGAGTGAGAGCTTACAGATATTCTCTGTGATTGAGACAAACCAGCACCATCCCATTGAAATATACCAGATTGTGAAGGGGTTTGACCGGGCTGACACCTTCCCTTGTCGGGGAATCGAAAGCCAGGGGTCGCAGTCTCAGCAGAGACAGAGTGCCAGCCATTTCGAACTGAGATGAGGAGAAATTTCTTTGCTCAAAGGCTGGGGATCTTTAGAATTCTCAACCCCGCAGGGTTGTGTTTATTTAGGTGTTGAGTACATTTAAAGCTAAAATCAATTGTTGTTTTTATTTCTTAAGGGAGCCAAAGGGATTTGGCAGGAAAGTCAGATATAGGCAAAAGGTCAGTCACGATCGTATTGACTGACGGAGCAGGTTTGATGGACCGAATGGTCCACTACTCCTGTATTTAATATTCTCATGTTTTTTAGACTGCCCACACACAGAAAACAGCTCAACGTCGAGAGACTTATGCTGGCAGTGTCACCGTGCTGCCCCGTACTGGCAGTGTCACCGTGCTGCCCCGTACTGGCAGTGTCACCGTGCTGCCCCGTACTGGCAGTGTCACCGTGCTGCCCCGTACTGGCAGTGTCTCCGTGCTGCCCCTTACTGGCAGTGTCACCGTGCTGCCCCGTACTGGCAGTGTCACCGTGCTGCCCCGTACTGGCAGTGTCTCCGTGCTGCCCCGTACTGGCAGTGTCTCCGTGCTGCCCCATACTGGCAGTGTCTCCGTGCTGCCCCGTACTGGCAGTGTCACCGTGCTGCCCCATACTGGCAGTGTCACCGTGCTGCCCCGTACTGGCAGTGTCACCGTGCTGTCCCGTACTGGCAGTGTCACCGTGCTGCCCCGTACTGGCAGTGTCACCGTGCTGCCCCGTACTGGCAGTGTCACCGTGCTGCCCCGTACTGGCTGTGTCACCGTGCTGCCCCGTACTGGCAGTGTCTCCGTGCTGCCCCGTACTGGCAGTGTCACCGTGCTGCCCCATACTGGCAGTGTCTCCGTGCTGCCCCATACTGGCAGTGTCTCCATGCTGCCCCATACTGGCGGTGTCACCGTGCTGCCCCGTACTGGCAGTGTCACCGTGCTGCCCCATACTGGCAGTGTCACCGTGCTGCCCCGTACTGGCAGTGTCACCGTGCTGCCCCATACTGGCAGTGTCTCCATGCTGCCCCATACTGGCGGTGTCACCGTGCTGCCCCGTACTGGCAGTGTCACCGTGCTGCCCCATACTGGCAGTGTCACCGTGCTGCCCCGTACTGGCAGTGTCTCCATGCTGCCCCATACTGGCAGTGTCACCGTGCTGCCCCGTACTGGCAGTGTCTCCGTGCTGCCCCATACTGGCAGTGTCTCCGTGCTGCCCCGTACTGGCAGTGTCTCCGTGCTACCCCGTACTGGCAGTGTCTCCGTGCTGCCCCGTACTGGCAGTGTCTCCGTGCTGCCCCGTACTGGCAGTGTCTCCGTGCTGCCCCGTACTGGCAGTGTCACCGTGCTGCCCCGTACTGGCAGTGTCTCCGTGCTGCCCCGTACTGGCAGTGTCTCCGTGCTGCCCCGTACTGGCAGTGTCTCCGTGCTGCCCCGTACTGGCAGTATCACCGTGCTGCCCCGTACTGGCAGTGTCACCGTGCTGCCCCGTACTGGCAGTGTCACCGTGCTGCCCCGTACTGGCAGTGTCACTGTGCTGCCCCATACTGGCAGTGTCACCGTGCTGCCCCGTACTGGCAGTGTCTCCGTGCTGCCCCGTACTGGCAGTGTCTCCGTGCTGCCCCGTACTGGCAGTGTCACCGTGCTGCCCCGTACTGGCAGTGTCACCGTGCTGCCCCGTACTGGCAGTGTCACCGTGCTGCCCCGTTCTGGCAGTGTCACTGTGCTGCCCCGTACTGGCAGTGTCACCGTGCTGCCCCGTACTGGCAGTGTCTCCGTGCTGCCCTGTACTGGCAGTGTCACCGTGCTGCCCCGTACTGGCAGTGTCTCCGTGCTGCCCCGTACTGGCAGTGTCTCCGTGCTGCCCCGTACTGGCAGTGTCTCCGTGCTGCCCCGTACTGGCAGTGTCACCGTGCTGCCCCGTACTGGCAGTGTCACCGTGCTGCCCCGTACTGGCAGTGTCACCGTGCTGCCCCGTACTGGCAGTGTCACCGTGCTGCCCCGTACTGGCAGTGTCACCGTGCTGCCCCGTACTGGCAGTGTCACCGTGCTGCCCCGTACTGGCAGTGTATCCGTGCTGCCCCGTACTGGCAGTGTCTCCGTGCTGCCCCGTACTGGCAGTGTCTCCGTGCTGCCCCGTACTGGCAGTGTCACCGTGCTGCCCCGTACTGGCAGTATCACCGTGCTGCCCCGTACTGGCAGTGTCTCCGTGCTGCCCCGTACTGGCAGTGTCACCGTGCTGCCCCGTACTGGCAGTATCACCGTGCTGCCCCGTACTGGCAGTGTCTCCGTGCTGCCCCGTACTGGCAGTGTCACCGTGCTGCCCCGTACTGGCAGTGTCACCGTGCTGCCCCGTACTGGCAGTGTCTCCGTGCTGCCCCGTACTGGCAGTGTCTCCGTGCTGCCCCGTACTGGCAGTGTCTCCGTGCTGCCCCGTACTGGCAGTATCACCGTGCTGCCCCGTACTGGCAGTGTCACCGTGCTGCCCCGTACTGGCAGTGTCACCGTGCTGCCCCGTACTGGCAGTGTCACTGTGCTGCCCCATACTGGCAGTGTCACCGTGCTGCCCCGTACTGGCAGTGTCTCCGTGCTGCCCCGTACTGGCAGTGTCTCCGTGCTGCCCCGTACTGGCAGTGTCACCGTGCTGCCCCGTACTGGCAGTGTCACCGTGCTGCCCCGTACTGGCAGTGTCACCGTGCTGCCCCGTTCTGGCAGTGTCACTGTGCTGCCCCGTACTGGCAGTGTCACCGTGCTGCCCCGTACTGGCAGTGTCTCCGTGCTGCCCTGTACTGGCAGTGTCACCGTGCTGCCCCGTACTGGCAGTGTCTCCGTGCTGCCCCGTACTGGCAGTGTCTCCGTGCTGCCCCGTACTGGCAGTGTCTCCGTGCTGCCCCGTACTGGCAGTGTCACCGTGCTGCCCCGTACTGGCAGTGTCACCGTGCTGCCCCGTACTGGCAGTGTCACCGTGCTGCCCCGTACTGGCAGTGTCACCGTGCTGCCCCGTACTGGCAGTGTCACCGTGCTGCCCCGTACTGGCAGTGTCACCGTGCTGCCCCGTACTGGCAGTGTATCCGTGCTGCCCCGTACTGGCAGTGTCTCCGTGCTGCCCCGTACTGGCAGTGTCTCCGTGCTGCCCCGTACTGGCAGTGTCACCGTGCTGCCCCGTACTGGCAGTATCACCGTGCTGCCCCGTACTGGCAGTGTCTCCGTGCTGCCCCGTACTGGCAGTGTCACCGTGCTGCCCCGTACTGGCAGTGTCACCGTGCTGCCCCGTACTGGCAGTGTATCCGTGCTGCCCCGTACTGGCAGTGTCACCGTGCTGCCCCGTACTGGCAGTGTATCCGTGCTGCCCCGTACTGGCAGGGTCACCGTGCTGCCCCGTACTGGCAGTGTCACCGTGCTGCCCCGTACTGGCAGTGTCTCCGTGCTGCCCCGTACTGGCAGTGTCACCGTGCTGCCCCGTACTGGCAGTGTCACCGTGCTGCCCCGTACTGGCAGTGTCTCCGTGCTGCCCCGTACTGGCAGTGTCTCCGTGCTGCCCCGTACTGGCAGTGTCTCCGTTCTGCCCCGTACTGGCAGTGTCACCGTGCTGCCCCGTACTGGCAGTGTCACCGTGCTGCCCCGTACTGGCAGGGTCACCGTGCTGCCCCGTACTGGCAGTGTCACCGTGCTGCCCCGTACTGGCAGTGTCACCGTGCTACCCAGTACTGGCAGTGTCACCGTGCTGCCCCGTACTGGCAGTGTCTCCGTTCTGCCCCGTACTGGCAGTGTCTCCGTGCTGCCCCGTACTGGCAGTGTCTCCGTGCTGCCCCGTACTGGCAGTGTCTCCGTGCTGCCCCATACTGGCTGTGTCTCCGTGCTGCCCCGTACTGGCAGTGTCTCCGTGCTGCCCCGTACTGGCAGTGTCTCCGTGCTGCCCCGTACTGGCTGTGTCTCCGTGCTGCCCCGTACTGGCAGTGTCACCGTGCTGCCCCGTACTGGCAGTGTCACCGTGCTGCCCCGTACTGGCAGTGTCACCGTGCTGCCCCGTACTGGCAGTGTCACCGTGCTGCCCCGTACTGGCAGTATCACCGTGCTGCCCCGTACTGGCAGTGTCTCCGTGCTGCCCCGTACTGGCAGTGTCACCGTGCTGCCCCGTACTGGCAGTGTCACCGTGCTGCCCCGTACTGGCAGTATCACCGTGCTGCCCCGTACTGGCAGTGTCACTGTGCTGCCCCGTACTGGCAGTGTCACTGTGCTGCCCCGTACTGGCAGTGTCTCCGTGCTGCCCCGTACTGGCAGTGTCACTGTGCTGCCCCATACTGGCAGTGTCTCCGTGCTGCCCCGTACTGGCAGTGTCACTGTGCTGCCCCGTACTGGCAGTGTCTCCGTGCTGCCCCGTACTGGCAGTGTCACTGTGCTGCCCCATACTGGCAGTGTCTCCGTGCTGCCCCGTACTGGCAGTGTCACTGTGCTGCCCCGTACTGGCAGTGTCACCGTGCTGCCCCATACTGGCAGTGTCTCCGTGCTGCCCCGTACTGGCATTGTCACCGTGCTGCCCCGTACTGGCAGTGTCACCGTGCTGCCCCATACTGGCAGTATCACCGTGCTGCCCCGTACTGGCAGTGTCTCCGTGCTGCCCCGTACTGGCAGTGTATCCGTGCTGCCCCATACTGGCAGTGTCTCCGTGCTGCCCCGTACTGGCAGTGTCACCGTGCTGCCCCGTACTGGCATTGTCACCGTGCTGCCCCGTACTAGCAGTATCACCGTGCTGCCCCGTACTGGCAGTGTCTCCGTGCTGCCCCGTACTGGCAGTGTCACCGTGCTGCCCCGTACTGGCAGTGTCTCCGTGCTGCCCCGTACTGGCAGTGTCTCCGTGCTGCCCCGTACTGGCAGTGTCTCCGTGCTGCCCCGTACTGGCAGTGTCACCGTGCTGCCCCATACTGGCAGTGTCTCCGTGCTGCCCCATACTGGCAGTGTCTCCGTGCTGCCCCATACTGGCTGTGTCTCCGTGCTGCCCCGTACTGGCAGTGTCTCCGTGCTGCCCCGTACTGGCAGTGTCACCGTGCTGCCCCATACTGGCTGTGTCTCCGTGCTGCCCCGTACTAGCAGTATCACCGTGCTGCCCCGTACTGGCAGTGTCTCCATGCTACCCCGTACTGGCAGTGTCTCCGTGCTGCCCCGTACTGGCAGTGTCACCGTGCTGCCCCGTACTGGCAGTGCCACCGTGCTGCCCCGTACTGGCAGTGTCACCGTGCTGCCCCGTACTGGCAGTGTCTCCGTGCTGCCCCGTACTGGCAGTGTCTCCGTGCTGCCCCGTACTGGCAGTGTCACCGTGCTGCCCCATACTGTCAGTGTCTCCGTGCTGCCCCGTACTGGCAGTGTCACCGTGCTGCCCCGTACTGGCAGTGTATCCGTGCTGCCCCATACTGGCAGTGTCACCGTGCTGCCCCATACTGGCAGTGTCTCCGTGCTGCCCCGTACTGGCAGTGTCACCGTGCTGCCCCGTACTGGCAGTGTCTCCATGCTACCCCGTACTGGCAGTGTCTCCGTGCTGCCCCGTACTGGCAGTGTCTCCGTGCTGCCCCGTACTGGCAGTGTCACCGTGCTGCCCCGTACTGGCAGTGTCTCCGTGCTGCCCCGTACTGGCAGTGCCACCGTGCTGCCCCGTACTGGCAGTGTCTCCGTGCTGCCCCATACTGGCAGTGTCACCGTGCTGCCCCGTACTGGCAGTGCCACCGTGCTGCCCCGTACTGGCAGTGTCTCCGTGCTGCCCCATACTGGCAGTGTCACCGTGCTGCCCCGTACTGGCAGTGCCACCGTGCTGCCCCGTACTGGCAGTGCCACCGTGCTGCCCCGTACTGGCAGTGTCTCCGTGCTGCCCCGTACTGGCAGTGTCTCCGTGCTGCCCCGTACTGGCAGTGTCTCCGTGCTGCCCCGTACTGGCAGTGTCTCCGTGCTGCCCCATACTGGCAGTGTCACCGTGCTGCCCCATACTGGCAGTGTCACCGTGCTGCCCCGTACTGGCAGTGTCTCCATGCTACCCCGTACTGGCAGTGTCTCCGTGCTGCCCCGTACTGGCAGTGTCACCGTGCTGCCCCATACTGGCAGTGTCACCGTGCTGCCCCGTACTGGCAGTGTCTCCGTGCTGCCCCGTACTGGCAGTGTCTCCGTGCTGCCCCGTACTGGCAGTGTCTCCGTGCTGCCCCGTACTGGCAGTGTCTCCGTGCTGCCCCGTACTGGCAGTGTCTCCGTGCTGCCCCGTACTGGCAGTGTCACTGTGCTGCCCCATACTGGCAGTGTCTCCGTGCTGCCCCGTACTGGCAGTGTCTCCGTGCTGCCCCGTACTGGCAGTGTCACCGTGCTGCCCCGTACTGGCAGTGTCACCGTGCTGCCCCATACTGGCAGTGTCACCGTGCTGCCCCGTACTGGCAGTGTCTCCGTGCTGCCCCGTACTGGCAGTGTCTCCGTGCTGCCCCGTACTGGCAGTGTCTCCGTGCTGCCCCGTACTGGCAGTATCACCGTGCTGCCCCGTACTGGCAGTGTCTCCGTGCTGCCCCGTACTGGCAGTGTCTCCGTGCTGCCCCGTACTGGCAGTGTCACCGTGCTGCCCCATACTGGCAGTGTCACCGTGCTGCCCCGTACTGGCAGTGTCTCCGTGCTGCCCCGTACTGGCAGTGTCTCCGTGCTGCCCCGTACTGGCAGTGTCTCCGTGCTGCCCCGTACTGGCAGTGTCACCGTGCTGCCCCGTACTGGCAGTGTCTCCGTGCTGCCCCGTACTGGCAGTATCACCGTGCTGCCCCGTACTGGCAGTGTCTCCGTGCTGCCCCGTACTGGCAGTGTCTCCGTGCTGCCCCGTACTGGCAGTGTCTCCGTGCTGCCCCGTACTGGCAGTGTCACCGTGCTGCCCCGTACTGGCAGTGTCTCCGTGCTGCCCCGTACTGGCAGTGTCTCCGTGCTGCCCCGTACTGGCAGTGTCTCCGTGCTGCCCCGTACTGGCAGTGTCTCCGTGCTGCCCCGTACTGGCAGTATCACCGTGCTGCCCCGTACTGGCAGTGTCTCCGTGCTGCCCCGTACTGGCAGTGTCTCCGTGCTGCCCCGTACTGGCAGTGTCACCGTGCTGCCCCGTACTGGCAGTGTCACCGTGCTGCCCCGTACTGGCAGTGTCACCGTGCTGCCCCGTACTGGCAGTGTCACCGTGCTGCCCCGTACTGGCAGTGTCTCCGTGCTGCCCCGTACTGGCAGTGTCACCGTGCTGCCCCGTACTGGCAGTGTCTCCGTGCTGCCCCGTACTGGCAGTGTCACCGTGCTGCCCCGTACTGGCAGTGTCTCCGTGCTGCCCCGTACTGGCAGTGTCACCGTGCTGCCCCTTACTGGCAGTGTCTCCGTGCTGCCCCGTACTGGCAGTGTCACCGTGCTGCCCCGTACTGGCAGTGTCACCGTGCTGCCCCGTACTGGCAGTGCCACCGTGCTGCCCCGAACTGGCAGTGTCTCCGTGCTGCCCCGTACTGGCAGTGTCTCCGTGCTGCCCCGTACTGGCAGTGTCTCCGTGCTACCCCATACTGGCAGTGTCACCGTGCTGCCCCGAACTGGCAGTGTCTCCGTGCTGCCCCGTACTGGCAGTGTCACCGTGCTGCCCCGTACTGGCAGTGTCTCCGTGCTGCCCCGTACTGGCAGTGTCTTCGTGCTGCCCCGTACTGGCAGTGTCTCCGTGCTGCCCCGTACTGGCTGTGTCACCGTGCTGCCCCGTACTGGCAGTGTCACCGTGCTGCCCCGTACTGGCAGTGTCACCGTGCTGCCCCGTACTGGCAGTGTCTCCGTGCTGCCCCGTACTGGCAGTGTCACCGTGCTGCCCCGTACTGGCAGTGTCACCGTGCTGCCCCGTACTGGCAGTGTCTCCGTGCTGCCCCGTACTGGCAGTGTCTCCGTGCTGCCCCGTACTGGCAGTGTCACCGTGCTGCCCCGTACTGGCAGTGTCTCCGTGCTGCCCCATACTGGCAGTGTCTCCGTGCTGCCCCGTACTGGCAGTGTCTCCGTGCTGCCCCGTACTGGCAGTGTCACCGTGCTGCCCCGTACTGGCAGTGTCTCCGTGCTGCCCCATACTGGCAGTGTCACCGTGCTGCCCCGTACTGGCTGTGTCTCCGTGCTGCCCCATACTGGCAGTGTCTCCGTGCTGCCCCGTACTGGCAGTGTCTCCGTGCTGCCCCGTACTGGCAGTGTCACCGTGCTGCCCCGTACTGGCAGTGTCTCCGTGCTGCCCCGTACTGGCAGTGTCTCCGTGCTGCCCCGTACTGGCAGTGTCTCCATGCTGCCCCATACTGGCAGTGTCTCCGTGCTGCCCCGTACTGGCAGTGTCACCGTGCTGCCCCGTACTGGCAGTGTCTCCGTGCTGCCCCGTACTGGCAGTGTCTCCGTGCTGCCCCGTACTGGCAGTGTCTCCGTGCTGCCCCGTACTGGCAGTGTCACCGTGCTGCCCCGTACTGGCAGTGTCTCCGTGCTGCCCCGTACTGGCAGTGTCACCGTGCTGCCCCGTACTGGCAGTGTCTCCGTGCTGCCCCATACTGGCAGTGTCACCGTGCTGCCCCGTACTGGCAGTGTCTCCGTGCTGCCCCGTACTGGCAGTGTCTCCGTGCTGCCCCGTACTGGCAGTGTCTCCGTGCTGCCTCGTACTGGCAGTGTCTCCGTGCTGCCCCGTACTGGCAGTGTCTCCGTGCTGCCCCTTACTGGCTGTGTCACCGTGCTACCCCTTACTGGCAGTGTCTCCGTGCTGCCCCGTACTGGCAGTGTCTCCGTGCTGCCCCGTACTGGCAGTGTCTCCGTGCTGCCCCGTACTGGCAGTGTCTCCGTGCTGCCCCTTACTGGCTGTGTCACCGTGCTACCCCTTACTGGCTGTGTCTCCGTGCTGCCCCGTACTGGCAGTGTCTCCGTGCTGCCCCGTACTGGCAGTGTCTCCGTGCTGCCCCGTACTGGCAGTGTCTCCGTGCTGCCCCATACTGGCAGTGTCTCCGTGCTGCCCCTTACTGGCAGTGTCACCGTGCTGCCCCGTACTGGCAGTGTCTCCGTGCTGCCCCGTACTGGCAGTGTCTCCGTGCTGCCCCGTACTGGCAGTGTCTCCGTGCTGCCCCGTACTGGCAGTGTCTCCGTGCTGCCCCGTACTGGCAGTGTCTCCGTGCTGCCCCGTACTGGCAGTGTCTCCGTGCTGCCCCGTACTGGCAGTGTCTCCGTGCTGCCCCTTACTGGCTGTGTCACCGTGCTGCCCCGTACTGGCAGTGTCACCGTGCTGCCCCGTACTGGCAGTGTCTCCGTGCTGCCCCGTACTGGCAGTGTCACCGTGCTGCCCCGTACTGGCAGTGTCACCGTGCTGCCCCGTACTGGCAGTGTCTCCGTGCTGCCCCGTACTGGCAGTGTCTCCGTGCTGCCCCGTACTGGCAGTGTCACCGTGCTGCCCCGTACTGGCAGTGTCTCCGTGCTGCCCCGTACTGGCAGTGTCTCCGTGCTGCCCCGTACTGGCAGTGTCTCCGTGCTGCCCCGTACTGGCAGTGTCACCGTGCTGCCCCGTACTGGCAGTGTCTCCGTGCTGCCCCGTACTGGCAGTGTCTCCGTGCTGCCCCGTACTGGGAGTGCCACCGTGCTGCCCCGTACTGGCAGTGTCAACGTGCTGCCCCGTACTGGCAGTGTCACCGTGCTGCCCCGTACTGGCAGTGTCACCGTGCTGCCCCGTACTGGCAGTGTCTCCGTGCTGCCCCGTACTGGCAGTGTCTCCGTGCTGCCCCGTACTGGCAGTGTCTCCGTGCTGCCCCGTACTGGCAGTGTCTCCGTGCTGCCCCGTACTGGCAGTGTCTCCGTGCTGCCCCGTACTGGCAGTGTCTCCGTGCTGCCCCGTACTGGCAGTGTCTCCGTGCTGCCCCGTACTGGCAGTGTCTCCGTGCTGCCCCGTACTAGCAGTGTCTCCGTGCTGCCCCTTACTGGCTGTGTCACCGTGCTGCCCCGTACTGGCAGTGTCACCGTGCTGCCCCGTACTGGCAGTGTCTCCGTGCTGCCCCGTACTGGCAGTGTCACCGTGCTGCCCCGTACTGGCAGTGTCACCGTGCTGCCCCGTACTGGCAGTGTCTCCGTGCTGCCCCGTACTGGCAGTGTCTCCGTGCTGCCCCGTACTGGCAGTGTCACCGTGCTGCCCCGTACTGGCAGTGTCTCCGTGCTGCCCCGTACTGGCAGTGTCTCCGTGCTGCCCCGTACTGGCAGTGTCTCCGTGCTGCCCCGTACTGGCAGTGTCACCGTGCTGCCCCGTACTGGCAGTGTCTCCGTGCTGCCCCGTACTGGCAGTGTCTCCGTGCTGCCCCGTACTGGCAGTGTCTCCGTGCTGCCCCGTACTGGCAGTGTCAACGTGCTGCCCCGTACTGGCAGTGTCACCGTGCTGCCCCGTACTGGCAGTGTCACCGTGCTGCCCCGTACTGGCAGTGTCTCCGTGCTGCCCCGTACTGGCAGTGTCTCCGTGCTGCCCCGTACTGGCAGTGTCTCCGTGCTGCCCCGTACTGGCAGTGTCTCCGTGCTGCCCCGTACTGGCAGTGTCTCCGTGCTGCCCCGTACTGGCAGTGTCACCGTGCTGCCCCGTACTGGCAGTGTCACCGTGCTGCCCCGTACTGGCAGTGTCTCCGTGCTGCCCCGTACTGGCAGTGTCACCGTGCTGCCCCATACTGGCAGTGTCTCCGTGCTGCCCCGTACTGGCAGTGTCACCGTGCTGCCCCATACTGGCAGTGTCACTGTGCTGCCCCGTACTGGCAGTGTCACCGTGCTGCCCCGTACTGGCAGTGTCTCCGTGCTGCCCCATACGGGCAGTGTCACCGTGCTGCCCCGTACTGGCAGTGTCACCGTGCTGCCCCGTACTGGCAGTGTCTCCGTGCTGCCCCGTACTGGCAGTGTCACCGTGCTGCCCCGTACTGGCAGTGTCTCCGTGCTGCCCCGTACTGGCAGTGTCACCGTGCTGCCCCGTACTGGCAGTGTCTCCGTGCTGCCCCATACTGGCAGTGTCTCCGTGCTGCCCCGTACTGGCAGTGTCTCCGTGCTGCCCCGTACTGGCAGTGTCTCCGTGCTGCCCCGTACTGGCAGTGTCTCCGTGTTGCCCCGTACTGGCAGTGTCACCGTGCTGCCCCGTACTGGCAGTGTCTCCGTGCTGCCCCGTACTGGCAGTGTCACCGTGCTGCCCCATACTGGCAGTGTCACTGTGCTGCCCCATACTGGCAGTGTCTCCGTGCTGCCCCGTACTGGCAGTGTCTCCGTGCTGCCCCGTACTGGCAGTGTCTCCGTGCTGCCCCGTACTGGCAGTGTCTCCGTGCTGCCCCATACTGGCGGTGTCTCCGTGCTGCCCCGTACTGGCAGTGTCTCCGTGCTGCCCCGTACTGGCAGTGTCACCGTGCTGCCCCGTACTGGCAGTGTCACCGTGCTGCCCCGTACTGGCAGTGTCTCCGTGCTGCCCCGTACTGGCAGTGCCACCGTGCTGCCCCGTACTGGCAGTGTCTCCGTGCTGCCCCGTACTGGCAGGGTCACCGTGCTGCCCCGTACTGGCAGTGTCTCCGTGCTGCCCCGTACTGGCAGTGTCTCCGTGCTGCCCCGTACTGGGAGTGCCACCGTGCTGCCCCGTACTGGCAGGGTCACCGTGCTGCCCCGTACTGGCAGTGTCACCGTGCTGCCCCATACTGGCAGTGTCTCCGTGCTGCCCCGTACTGGCAGTGTCTCCGTGCTGCCCCGTACTGGCAGTGTCTCCGTGCTGCCCCGTACTGGCAGTGTCACCGTGCTGCCCCGTACTGGCAGTGTCTCCGTGCTGCCCCATACTGGCAGTGTCTCCGTGCTGCCCCGTACTGGCAGTGTCTCCGTGCTGCCCCGTACTGGCAGTGTCACCCCATACCAGGCTGTGCATGTCCCCATTCAGCAATGAGGCCAGTGCTTTTCTATCTGAGAGATTGTGAGACAATATCTTGATTGTATTTGCAGCACAAGCTGTGAGGCTGCGACTGGAGCTGATCAGACTGAAGGTGATGTCTGTGGTCCAGGAACTGAAATCCAAGGCACACAATGTCTTCACAGAGATGGAAGATTGGCTCGGGTCCCGATTCCTGCTGGAAATGGAAAGGTAATGAAACTGGTCTTTATTGTGTTGTGGTTCGTGAAGACTCCAAGAAGCTGCCCATCCTCCCTTCCCATCTCTCCTGCTGTCCCATTCCTATCCTGCTCTCCCCAGTGTCTCCTCGGAAACCCCTTCCTCTCACCTACATCCCCCACCTCCTCCCTTCTATGCTTCTGCTGTCCACCCCACCCCTCCCCACCTCTACTCCCCTAATCTTCCCTCCCTCCTAATCTTCATTCTTCCCTGTGGTAGTCACGACTGATGTATATATTGTCTATAGAGGATGTCGGTGTAGGTGCTTTACGGTAAGGCCCCTGTACTACAGGTACGGGGGTAGATCCCTGCCTGCTGGCTCCGCCCAATAGGCGGAGTATAAATATGTGTGCTCCCAGTACAGCAGCCATTTCACCAGCTGCTGTAGGAGGCCACACATCTCAATATAATAAAGCCTCGATTGCATCCAACTCTCGTCTTTGTGCAATTGATCGTGCATCAGTCATAATCTGCACTCTTCCTTCCACCTTGCATCTAACTTCCTGCCCTCCACTCTCCTGCCCTCTGCTCTTCTTTCTACCCCATTCCCTTCCCCTCATCCCCCACCAGTGCTCTCCTCCCTCTCTCTTCCCGGGCAATTCGGGACTTACAGCAGTCTGAATATATCACACTGTCAGAATCTACAAACTTCAGTCAGTGTCGAGGATTCCACTGTGATAAGTCACGTTGCTCCGCCACTAATTCTGGACTCAATCATTATTCAGTCTCTCCATGTGGGAGGCTGCCATATTGTCAGCAGAATGCAGCGTGGAGGTGCGGAGGGAGAGGCAGTGTAAGAAAGCCGAGGTGTGTGTGACGTGTTAGCAGCGATGTTGCAACCGAGCTTTTTCATCTTTATTTGTGGTTTGCTTTCACGTGCAGGGAACAAACCGCAAACACAAGATCTGTAACATCAGCAAGATTTACACCACTCGCACTCGCACACATACACTCGCACTCGCACACGCACTCACACACACACTCCCACACGCACTCACACACACGCACTCGCACACGCACACATACACTCGCACACAAACTCGCACTCGCACACATACACTCGCACTCGCACACGCACTCACACACACACTCCCACACGCACTCACACACACGCACTCGCACACATAGACTCGCACACATACACTCGCACTCGCACACGCACTCACACACACTCCCACATGCACTCACACACACACACTCGCACTCGCATTCACACTTGCACTCGCACACGCACTCGCACACGCACTCACACACACACTCCCACACGCACTCACACACATACACTCGCACTCACTCACATACACACTCGCACTCACACACACACACTCGCACTCGCATTCACACTTGCACTCGCACTCGCACACGCACTCACACACACACTCCCACACGCACACGCACACATACACTCGCACACATACACTTGCACACACACTCGCACACGCACTCGCACACATACACTCGCACACATACACTCGCACACACACTCGCACACACACTCGCACACACACTCGCACACACACTCGCACACACACTCGCACACATACACTCGCACACACACTCGCACTCGCACACACACTCGCACACATACACTCGCACACATACACTCGCACACACACTCGCACTCGCACTCGTATTCACACTCGCACTCGCACACGCACACGCACTCGCACACGCACTCGCACACGCACTCGCACACGCACTCGCACACGCACTCGCACTCGTATTCACACTCGCACTCGCACACGCACTCGCACACGCACTCGCACTCGGACACATACACTCGCACTCACTCACATACACACTCGCACATGCACACATACACTCGCATTCACTCACACACACACTCACACACACACTCGCACTCGCATTCACACTTGCACTCGCACACGCACTCGCACACGCACTCACACACACACTCCCACACGCACTCACACACATACACTCGCACTCACTCACATACACACTCGCACTCACTCACACACGCACTCGCATTCACACTCACACACACACTCCCGCATGCACTCGCACACGCACTCACACACACACACACACTCACACACGCACTCGCACACGCACTCGCACACGCACTCGCACACATACACTCGCACTCACTCACACACACACTCGCACTCGCACTCGCATTCACACTCGCACTCGCACACGCACTCGCACACACACTCCCACACGCACTCACGCACATACACTCGCACTCACTCACACACGCACTCGCATTCACACTCACACACACACTCCCGCACGCACTCACACACGCACTCACACACACACACGCACTCGCACTCGCACACGCACACGCACTCGCACACATACACTCGCACTCACTCACACACACACTCACACACACACTCGCACTCGCATTCACACACACACACCCACACGCACTCACACACATACACTCGCACTCACTCACATACACATTCGCACTCACTCACACACGCACTCGCATTCACACTCACACACACACTCCCGCACGCACTCGCACACGCACTCACACACACACACACACTCGCACACGCACTCGCACACGCACTCGCACACATACACTCGCACTCACTCACACACACACACACACACACTCGCACTCGCACTCGCACTCGCATTCACACTCGCACTCGCACACTCACTCGCACACGCACTCACACACACACTCCCACACGCACTCACGCACATACACTCGCACTCACTCACATACACACTCGCACTCACTCACACACGCACTCGCATTCACACTCACACACACACTCCCGCACGCACTCGCACACGCACTCACACACACACACACACTCACACACGCACTCGCACACGCACTCGCACACGCACTCGCACACGCACTCGCACACGCACTCGCGCACATACACTCGCATTCACTCACACACACACTCACACACACACTCGCACTCGCATTCACACTCGCACTCGCACACGCACTCGCACTCGCACACATACACTCGCACTCACACACACACTCACACACACACTCGCACTCGCATTCACACACACTCCCACACGCACTCACACACATACACTCGCACTCACTCACATACACACTCGCACTCACTCACACACGCACTCGCATTCACACTCACACACACACTCCCGCACGCACTCGCACACACACTCACACACACACACACACTCACACACGCACTCGCACACGCACTCGCACACGCACTCGCACACCCACTCGCACACGCACTCGCACACGCACTCGCACACGCACTCGCGCACACACACACACACTCACACACGCACACGCACTCGCACACGCACTCGCACTCGCACACGCACTCGCACACGCACTCGCACACATACACTCGCATTCACTCTCACACACACTCACACACACACTCGCACTCGCATTCACACTCGCACTCGCACACGCACTCGCATTCACACTCACACACACACTCCCGCACGCACTCGCACACGCACTCACACACACACACACACTCACACACGCACTCGCACACGCACTCGCACACATACAGTCGCACTCACTCACACACACACTCACACACACACTCGCACTCGCACTCGCACTCGCACTCGCATTCACACTCGCACTCGCACACGCACTCGCACACGCACTCACACACACACTCCCACACGCACTCACACACATACACTCGCACTCACTCACATACACACTCGCACTCACTCACACACGCACTCGCATTCACACTCACACACACACTCCAGCACGCACTCGCATTCACACTCACACACACACTCCAGCACGCACTCACACACGCACTCACACACACTCGCACACGCACTCGCACACGCACACGCACTCGCACACATACACTCGCCCTCACTCACACACACACTCGCACTCGCATTCACACTCGCACTCGCACACGCACTCACACACACACTCCCACACGCACTCACACACATACACTCGCACTCACTCACATACACACTCGCACTCACTCACACACGCACTCGCATTCACACACACACACACTCCCGCACGCACACGCACTCACACACACACACACACACACACACACTCACACACGCACTCGCACACGCACTCGCACACGCACTCGCACACATACACTCGCATTCACTCACACACACACTCGCACTCGCACTCGCATTCACACTCGCACACGCACTCGCACTCACACACACACTCCCATACGCACTCACACACATACACTCGCACTCACTCACATACACACTCGCACTCACTCACACACGCACTCGCATTCACACTCACACACACACTCCCGCACGCACTCGCACACGCACTCACACACACACACACTCGCACATGCACTCGCACACATACACTCGCACTCACTCACACACACACTCACACACACACTCGCACTCGCATTCACACTCGCACTCGCACACGCACTCACACACACACTCCCACACGCACTCACACACATACACTCGCACTCACTCACACTCACACTCACACACACACTCGCACTCGCATTCACACTCGCACTCGCACACGCACACGCACTCACACACACACTCCCACACGCACTCACACACATACACTCGCACTCACTCACATACACACTCGCACTCACTCACACACGCACTCGCATTCACACTCACACACACACTCCCGCAAGCACTCGCACACGCACTCACACACACACACACACACACACGCACTCGCACACGCACTCGCACACATACACTCGCACTCACTCACACACACACTCACACACACACTCGCACTCGCACTCGCATTCACACTCGCACTCGCACACGCACTCGCACACGCACACGCACTCGCACACGCACTCGCACTCGCACACGCACTCGCACACGCACTCGCACACACACTCGCACTCGCACACGCACTCGCACTCGCACTCGCACACATACACTCGCACACATACACTCGCACACACACTCGCACACACACTCGCACTCGCACTCGTATTCACACTCGCACTCGCACACGCACACGCACATGCACTCACACACGCACTCGCACACATACACTCGCACACACACTCGCACTCGCACTCGTATTCACACTCGCACACGCACTCGCACTCGCACACATACACTCGCACTCACTCACATACACACTCGCACATGCATACGCACTCGCACACATACACTCGCATTCACTCACACACACACTCACACACACACTCGCACTCGCATTCACACACACACACCCACACGCACTCACACACATACACTCGCACTCACTCACATACACATTCGCACTCACTCACACACGCACTCGCATTCACACTCACACACACACTCCCGCACGCACTCGCACACGCACTCACACACACACACACACTCGCACACGCACTCGCACACGCACTCGCACACATACACTCGCACTCACTCACACACACACACACACACACTCGCACTCGCACTCGCATTCACACTCGCACTCGCACACTCACTCGCACACGCACTCACACACACACTCCCACACGCACTCACGCACATACACTCGCACTCACTCACATACACACTCGCACTCACTCACACACGCACTCGCATTCACACTCACACACACACTCCCGCACGCACTCGCACACGCACTCACACACACACACACTCACACACGCACTCGCACACGCACTCGCACACGCACTCGCACACGCACTCGCACACGCACTCGCGCACATACACTCGCATTCACTCACACACACACTCACACACACACTCGCACTCGCATTCACACTCGCACTCGCACACGCACTCGCACTCGCACACATACACTCGCACTCACACACACACTCACACACACACTCGCACTCGCACTCGCATTCACACACACTCCCACACGCACTCACACACATACACTCGCACTCACTCACATACACACTCGCACTCACTCACACACGCACTCGCATTCACACTCACACACACACTCCCGCACGCACTCGCACACACACTCACACACACACACGCACTCGCACACGCACTCGCACACGCACTCGCACACCCACTCGCACACGCACTCGCACACGCACTCGCACACGCACTCGCGCACACACACACACACACACTCACACACGCACCCGCACACGCACACGCACTCGCACACCCACTCGCACACGCACTCGCACACGCACTCGCACACGCACTCGCGCACACACACACACACTCACACACGCACACGCACTCGCACACGCATTCACACTCACACACACACTCCCGCACGCACTCGCACACGCACTCACACACACACACACACTCACACACGCACTCGCACACGCATTCACACTCGCACTCGCACACGCACTCGCATTCACACTCACACACACACTCCCGCACGCACTCGCACACGCACTCACACACACACACACACTCACAC
Source organism: Scyliorhinus torazame (assembly GCF_047496885.1). NCBI lineage: Eukaryota > Metazoa > Chordata > Chondrichthyes > Carcharhiniformes > Scyliorhinidae > Scyliorhinus > Scyliorhinus torazame. The sequence goes on from NC_092715.1 coordinate 6,568,903, forward strand.
ACGCACTCGCACACGCACTCGCACACATACAGTCGCACTCACTCACACACACACTCACACACACACTCGCACTCGCACTCGCACTCGCACTCGCATTCACACTCGCACTCGCACACGCACTCGCACACGCACTCACACACACACTCCCACACGCACTCACACACATACACTCGCACTCACTCACATACACACTCGCACTCACTCACACACGCACTCGCATTCACACTCACACACACACTCCAGCACGCACTCGCATTCACACTCACACACACACTCCAGCACGCACTCACACACGCACTCACACACACTCGCACACGCACACGCACTCGCACACGCACACGCACTCGCACACATACACTCGCCCTCACTCACACACACACTCGCACTCGCATTCACACTCGCACTCGCACACGCACTCACACACACACTCCCACACGCACTCACACACATACACTCGCACTCACTCACATACACACTCGCACTCACTCACACACGCACTCGCATTCACACACACACACACTCCCGCACGCACACGCACTCACACACACACACACACACACACACACTCACACACGCACTCGCACACGCACTCGCACACGCACTCGCACACATACACTCGCATTCACTCACACACACACTCGCACTCGCACTCGCATTCACACTCGCACACGCACTCGCACTCACACACACACTCCCATACGCACTCACACACATACACTCGCACTCACTCACATACACACTCGCACTCACTCACACACGCACTCGCATTCACACTCACACACACACTCCCGCACGCACTCGCACACGCACTCACACACACACACACTCGCACATGCACTCGCACACATACACTCGCACTCACTCACACACACACTCACACACACACTCGCACTCGCATTCACACTCGCACTCGCACACGCACTCACACACACACTCCCACACGCACTCACACACATACACTCGCACTCACTCACACTCACACTCACACACACACTCGCACTCGCATTCACACTCGCACTCGCACACGCACACGCACTCACACACACACTCCCACACGCACTCACACACATACACTCGCACTCACTCACATACACACTCGCACTCACTCACACACGCACTCGCATTCACACTCACACACACACTCCCGCAAGCACTCGCACACGCACTCACACACACACACACACACACACGCACTCGCACACGCACTCGCACACATACACTCGCACTCACTCACACACACACTCACACACACACTCGCACTCGCACTCGCATTCACACTCGCACTCGCACACGCACTCGCACACGCACACGCACTCGCACACGCACTCGCACTCGCACACGCACTCGCACACGCACTCGCACACACACTCGCACTCGCACACGCACTCGCACTCGCACTCGCACACATACACTCGCACACATACACTCGCACACACACTCGCACACACACTCGCACTCGCACTCGTATTCACACTCGCACTCGCACACGCACACGCACATGCACTCACACACGCACTCGCACACATACACTCGCACACACACTCGCACTCGCACTCGTATTCACACTCGCACACGCACTCGCACTCGCACACATACACTCGCACTCACTCACATACACACTCGCACATGCATACGCACTCGCACACATACACTCGCATTCACTCACACACACACTCACACACACACTCGCACTCGCATTCACACACACACACCCACACGCACTCACACACATACACTCGCACTCACTCACATACACATTCGCACTCACTCACACACGCACTCGCATTCACACTCACACACACACTCCCGCACGCACTCGCACACGCACTCACACACACACACACACTCGCACACGCACTCGCACACGCACTCGCACACATACACTCGCACTCACTCACACACACACACACACACACTCGCACTCGCACTCGCATTCACACTCGCACTCGCACACTCACTCGCACACGCACTCACACACACACTCCCACACGCACTCACGCACATACACTCGCACTCACTCACATACACACTCGCACTCACTCACACACGCACTCGCATTCACACTCACACACACACTCCCGCACGCACTCGCACACGCACTCACACACACACACACTCACACACGCACTCGCACACGCACTCGCACACGCACTCGCACACGCACTCGCACACGCACTCGCGCACATACACTCGCATTCACTCACACACACACTCACACACACACTCGCACTCGCATTCACACTCGCACTCGCACACGCACTCGCACTCGCACACATACACTCGCACTCACACACACACTCACACACACACTCGCACTCGCACTCGCATTCACACACACTCCCACACGCACTCACACACATACACTCGCACTCACTCACATACACACTCGCACTCACTCACACACGCACTCGCATTCACACTCACACACACACTCCCGCACGCACTCGCACACACACTCACACACACACACGCACTCGCACACGCACTCGCACACGCACTCGCACACCCACTCGCACACGCACTCGCACACGCACTCGCACACGCACTCGCGCACACACACACACACACACTCACACACGCACCCGCACACGCACACGCACTCGCACACATACACTCGCATTCACTCTCACACACACTCACACACACACTCGCACTCGCATTCACACTCGCACTCGCACACGCACTCGCATTCACACTCACACACACACTCCCGCACGCACTCGCACACGCACTCACACACACACACACACTCACACACGCACTCGCACACGCACTCGCACACATACAGTCGCACTCACTCACACACACACTCACACACACACTCGCACTCGCACTCGCATTCACACTCGCACTCGCACACGCGCTCACACACACACTCCCACACGCACTCACACACATACACTCGCACTCACTCACATACACACTCGCACTCACTCACACACGCACTCGCATTCACACTCACACACACACTCCAGCACGCACTCACACACGCACTCACACACACTCGCACACGCACACGCACTCGCACACGCACACGCACACATACACTCGCCCTCACTCACACACACACTCGCACTCGCATTCACACTCGCACTCGCACACGCACTCACACACACACTCCCACACGCACTCACACACATACACTCGCACTCACTCACATACACACTCGCACTCACTCACACACGCACTCGCATTCACACACACACACACTCCCGCACGCACACGCACTCACACACACACACACACACACACACTCACACACGCACTCGCACACGCACTCGCACACGCACTCGCACACATACACTCGCATTCACTCACACACACACTCGCACTCGCACTCGCATTCACACTCGCACACGCACTCGCACTCACACACACACTCCCATACGCACTCACACACATACACTCGCACTCACTCACATACACACTCGCACTCACTCACACACGCACTCGCATTCACACTCACACACACACTCCCGCACGCACTCGCACACGCACTCACACACACACACACTCGCACATGCACTCGCACACATACACTCGCACTCACTCACACACACACTCACACACACACTCGCACTCGCATTCACACTCGCACTCGCACACGCACACGCACTCACACACACACTCCCACACGCACTCACACACATACACTCGCACTCACTCACACACACACTCACACACACACTCGCACTCGCATTCACACTCGCACTCGCACACGCACTCACACACACACTCCCACACGCACTCACACACATACACTCGCACTCACTCACATACACACTCGCACTCACTCACACACGCACTCGCATTCACACTCACACACACACTCCCGCAAGCACTCGCACACGCACTCACACACACACACACACACGCACTCGCACACGCACACGCACTCGCACACATACACTCGCACTCACTCACACACACACTCACACACACACTCGCACTCGCACTCGCATTCACACTCGCACTCGCACACGCACTCGCACACGCACTCGCACACGCACTCCCACACGCACTCACACACATACACTCGCACTCACTCACATACACACTCGCACTCACTCACACACGCACTCGCATTCACACTCACACACACACTCCCGCACGCACTCGCACTCGCACTCGCACACACACACACACACACACTCACACTCGCACACGCACTCGCACACGCACTCGCACTCGCACACGCACTCACACACACACTCCCGCACGCACTCGCACTCACTCACATACACTCGCACTCACTCACTCACACACGCACTCGCATTCACACTCACACACACACTCCCGCACGCACTCGCACACGCACTCACACACACACACACACTCACACTCGCACACGCACTCGCACACGCACTCACACACACACTCCCGCACGCACTCGCACTCACTCACACACACACTCACACACACACTCACACTCGCACACACACTTGCGCACACACACGCACACACACACTCACACTCACACACACACACACTCACACTCACACACGCACTCGCACACGCACTCACACACACACTCCCACACTCGCTCACACACACGCTCCCACACTCTCACTCACACACACACACACTCGCACTCACACACAGACACACTCACACACAGACACACTCACACACAGACACACTCACACACAGACACTCACACTCACACACACACACTCACACACACACACACACTCACACACACACACTCACACTCACACTCACACTCACACATACACAATCACACACACACGCACACTCACACTCACACACTCGCACACGCACTCACACAGGTAAACACTCACATACACACACAGACACACACACAGACACTCCTCACACAGACACACTCAATCAGACACACACACACTCACACTCGCACACACACTCGCACTCGCATACACACACTCACACACATACACTCGCACTCACACACACTCACACACACACAGACACACTCACACACACACAGACACACACACACACACACACACTCACACACACGCGCACTCACACTCACACTCACACACACACGCGCACTCACACGCACACTCACACACACACTCGCACTCGCACACGCACTCACACAGGTAAACACTCACATACACACACAGACACACAGACACACTCACACTCACAGGCAGACACACTCAATCAGACACACACACTCTCGCACACGCACTCACACAGGTAAACACACATTCACACACAGACACACTCAATCAGACACACTCACACTCACACAGACACACTCGATCAGACACACTCACACACACAAAGAACAAAGTAATGTACAGCACAGGAACAGGCCCTTCGGCCCTCCGCGCCCGTGCCGACCATGCTGCCCGACTAAACTACAATCTTCTACACTTCCTGGATCCGTATCCCTCTATTCCCATCCTATTCATGTATTTGTCAAGATGCCCCTTAAATGTCCCTATCGTCTCTGCTTCCACCACCTCCTCCGACAGCGAGTTCCAGGTACCCACTACCCTCTGTGTAAAAAACTTGCCTCGTACATCTACTCTACACCTTGCCCCTCTCACCTTAAACCTATGCCCCCTAGTAATTTACCCCTCTACCCCAGGGAAAAGCCTCTGACTATCCACTCTGTCTATGCCCCTCATAATTTTGTGGACCTCTATCAGGTCGCCCCTCAACCTCCTTCGTTCCAGTGAGAACAAACCGAGTTTATTCAACCGCTCCTCATAGCTAATGCCCTCCATACCAGGCAACATTCTGGTAAATCTCTTCTGCACCCTCTCTAAAGCCTCCACATCCTTCTGGTAGTGTGGCGACCAGAATTGAACACTATACTCCAAGTGTGGCCTAACTAAGGTTCTATACAGCTGCAACATGACTTGCCAATTCTTATACTCAATGCCCCGGCCAATGAAGGCAAGCATGCCGTATGCCTTCTTGACTACCTTCTCCACCTGTGTTGCCCCTTTCAGTGACCTCTGGACCTGTACTCCTAGATCTCTTTGACTTTCAATACTCTTGAGGGTTCTACCATTCACTGTATATTCCCTACCTGCATTAGACCTTCCAAAATGCATTACCTCACATTTGTCCGGATTAAACCCCATCTGCCATCTCTCCGCCCAAGTCTCCAAACAATCTAAATCCTGCTGTATCCTCTGACAGTCCTCATCGCTATCCGCAATTCCACCAACCTTTGTGTCGTCTGCAAACTTACTAATCAGACCAGTTACATTTTCCTCCAAATCATTTATATATACTACAAACAGCAAAGGTCCCAGCACTGATCCCTGTGGAACACCACTGGTCACAGCCCTCCAATTAGAAAAGCATCCTTCCATTGCTACTCTCTGCCTTCTATAACCTAGCCAGTTCTGTATCCACCTTGCCAGCTCACCCCTGATCCCGTGTGACTTCACCTTTTGTACTAGTCTACCATGAGGGACCTTGTCAAAGGCCTTACTGAAGTCCATATAGACAACTTCCACTGCCCTACCTGCATCAATCATCTTAGTGACCTCCTCGAAAAACTCTATCATAGAATCTTAGGATTTACAGTGCAGAAGGAGGCCATTTGGCCCATCGAGTCTGCACCGGCTCTTGGAAAGAGGCACCCTACTGAAGCCCACACCTCCATCCTATCCCCGTAACCCATCTAACCTAAGGGCAATTTATCATGGCCAATCCACCTAACCTGCACATCTTTGGACTGTGGGAGGAAACCGGAGCACCCGGAGGAAACCCACGCAGACACGGGGAGAACATGCAGACTCCGCACAGACAGTGACCCAAGCCGGGAATCGAACCTGGGACCCTGGCGCTGTGAAGCCATAGTACTAACCACTATGCTACCGTGCTGTCAAGTTAGTGAGACACGACCTCCCCTTCACAAAACCATGCTGCCTCTCACTAATACGTCCATTTGCTTCCAAATGGGAGTAGATCCTGTCTCGAAGAATTCTCTCCAGTAATTTCCCTACCACTGAAGTAAGGCTCACCGGCCTGTAGTTCCCTGGATTATCCTTGCTACCCTTCTTAAACAAAGGAACAACATTGGCTATTCTCCAGTCCTCCGGGACATCCCCTGAAGACAGTGAGGATCCAAAGATTTCTGTCAAGGCCTCAGCAATTTCCTCTCCAGCCTCCTTCAGCATTCTGGGGTAGATCCCACCAGGCCCTGGGGACTTATCTACCTTAATATTTTTTAAGACACCCAACACCTCGTCTTTTTGGATCTCAATGTGACCCAGGCTATCTACACACCCTTCTCCAGACTCAACATCTACCAATTTCTTCTCTTTGGTGAATACTGATGTAAAATATTCATTTAGTACCTCACCCATTTCCTCTGGCTCCGCACATAGATTCCCTTGCCTATCCTTCAGTGGGCCAACCCTTTCCCTGGCTACCCTCTTGCTTTTTATGTACGTGGAAAAAGCCTTGGGATTTTCCTTAACCCTATTTGCCAATGACTTTTCGTGACCCCTTCTAACCCTCCTGACTCCTTGCTTAAGTTCCTTCCTACTTTCCTTATATTCCACGCAGGCTTCGTCTGTTCCCAGCCTTTTAGACCTGACACATGCCTCCTTTTTCTTTTTGACGAGGCCTACAATATCTCTCGATATCCAAGGTTCCTGAAAATTGCCGTATTTATCCTTCTTTCTCACAGGAACATGCCGGTCCTGAATTCCTTTCAACTGACACTTGAAAGCCTCCCACATGTCAAATGTTGATTTGCCCTCAAACATCCGCCCCCAACCTATGTTCTTCAGTTCCCGCCTAATATTGTTATAATTAGCCTTCCCCCAATTTAGCACATTCATCCTAGGACCACTCTTATCCTTGTCCACCAGCACTTTAAAACTTACTGAATTGTGGTCACTGTTACCGAAATGCTCCCCTATTGAAACTTCTACCACCTGGCCGGGCTCATTCCCCAATACCAGGTCCCGTACCGCCCCTTCCCTAGTTGGACTGTCTACATATTGTTTTAAGAAGCCCTCCTGGATGCTCCTTACAAACTCCGCCCCGTCTAAGCCCCTGGCACTAAGTGAGTCCCAGTCAATATTGGGGAAGTTGAAGTCTCCCATCACCACAACCCTGTTGTTTTTACTCTTTTCCAAAATCTGCCTACCTATCTGCTCCTCTATCTCCCGCTGGCTGTTGGGAGGCCTGTAGTAAACCCCCAACATTGTGACTGCACCCTTCTTATTCCTGATCTCTACCCATATAGCCTCACTGCCCTCTGAGGTGTCCTCCCGCAGTACAGCTTTGATATTCTCCCGAACCAGTAGCGCAACTCCGCCTCCCCTTTTACATCCCCCTCTATCTCGCCTGAAACATCTAAATCCTGGAACGTTTAGCTGCCAATCCTGCCCTTCCCTCAACCAGGTCTCTGTAATGGCAACAACATCATAGTTTCAAGTACTAATCCAAGCTCTAAGTTCATCTGCCTTACCCGTAATACTTCTTGCATTAAAACATATGCACTTCAGGCCACCAGACCTGCTGTGTTCAGCAACTTCTCCCTGTCTGCTCTGCCTCAGAGCCCCACTGTCCCTATTCCCTAGTTCTCCCTCAATGCTCTCACCTTCTGACCTATTGCTCCCGTGCCCACCCCCCTGCCATACTAGTTTAAACCCTCCCGTGTGACACTAGCAAACCTCGCGGCCAGGATATTTAGGCCTCTCCGGTTTAGATGCAACCCGTCCTTCTTATATAGGTCACACCTGCCCCGGAAGAGCTCCCAGTGGTCCAGATAACGGAAACCCTCCCTCCTACACCAGCTGTTTAGCCACGTGTTTAGCTGCTCTACCTTCCTTTGGATTTCGGCGGCAGCGGTGCGCAGGGGCCTTCTGGGAGGTGAGTAGTTAGTTTAAAAGCACTTACCTTTACAGGAGCAGCCCTTTGGATTTCGGCGGCAGCGGTGCGCAGGGGCCTTCTTGGAGGTGAGTAGTGAATTTAAAAGCACTTACCTTTACAGGAGCAGCCCTTTGGATTTCGGCGGCAGCGGTGCGCAGGGGCCTTCTGGGAGGTGAGTAGTTAGTTTAAAAGCACTTACCTTTACAGGAGCAGCCCTTTGGATTTCGGCGGCAGCGGTGCGCAGGGGCCTTCTTGGAGGTGAGTAGTGAATTTAAAAGCACTTACCTTTACAGGAGCAGCCCTTTGGATTTCGGCGGCAGCGGTGCGCAGGGGCCTTCTGGGAGGTGAGTAGTTAGTTTAAAAACACTTACCTTTACAGGAGCAGCCCTTTGGATTTCGGCGGCAGCGGTGCGCAGGGGCCTTCTTGGAGGTGAGTAGTGAATTTAAAAGCACTTACCTTTACAGGAGCAGCCCTTTGGATTTCGGCGGCAGCGGTGCGCAGGGGCCTTCTGGGAGGTGAGTAGTTAGTTTAAAAGCACTTACCTTTACAGGAGCAGCCCATTGGATTTCGGCGGCAGCGGTGCGCAGGGGCCTTCTTGGAGGTGAGTAGTGAATTTAAAAGCACTTACCTTTACAGGAGCAGCCCTTTGGATTTCGGCGGCAGCGGTGCGCAGGGGCCTTCTGGGAGGTGAGTAGTTAGTTTAAAAGCACTTACCTTTACAGGAGCAGCCCTTTGGATTTCGGCGGGAACCGGAAGTTCGACCTCTGGCAAGCCCCCCCCCCCCCCCCCAACCAATAAATTCTGGTGGAGAGGAAACCCGAGACACTACACGTGTAGTGTCTCCCACCCACCCTCCTCCTCTAACCTAATAATAAGACCCATTGGTGTAAGGTAAGTGCCATATTTTATTATTATATTATTAGCATTGTGCAGGTCAAGGATTGGAGGTGGAGGAGCAGTCTCTGTCAGCGAGAGAACCTGAGAACATCTCAGAAGGTAAGCAAGTGATTTTTACTTTTATACCTGTTTTTCAAATTGTGTGTGTCGGGGGGAAACTGAAGTGACATCACAGAAAAGCCGTGACCTGAGTGGCTGGTTGGGATTCTAACCTAAATTTTTTTGAGTATTTGGGAACTAATTAAACATAATAACTTAATTATAATTTAGAGGATATCTAAGCCAGAGATCGGAGAATATTATAGTTAGCTATCGCATTTCTATTAGAAATCTAGTGCTAGGAAACAGATAGTTGACAGTAACTTTGAAATTTAAAAAAAGTATTTATAAAAAAAAAAAAGACAAATTTTAATTTTAATTAATTGACGCAATGTCAGTTAGAGGGGTGCTGTGCTCTGACTGTGAGATGTGGCAGGTCCGGGAGGCTTCCAGCGTCCCGGATGGCTTCATCTGCAGAAAGTGCACCCAACTGCAGCTCCTCACAGACCGCATGGTTCGGTTGGAGCAGCAATTGGATGCACTTAGGAGCATGCAGGTGGCGGAAAGCGTCATAGATCGCAGTTATGTAAGTGTGGTCACACCCAAGGTGCAGGCAGAGAAATGGGTGACCACCAGAAAGGGCAGGCAGTCAGTGCAGGAATCCCCTGTGGTTGTCCCCCTCTCGAACAGATATACCCCTTTGGATACTGTCGGGGGGGATAGCCTATCAGGGGAAAACAGCAGCAGCCAGAGCAGTGGCACCACGGCTGGCTCTGATGTTCAGAAGGGAGGGTCAAAGCGCAGAAGAGTAATAGTTATAGGGGACTCTATAGTCAGGGGCACAGATAGGCGCTTCTGTGGACGTGAAAGAGACTCCAGGATGGTATGTTGCCTCCCTGGTGCCAGGGTCCAGGATGTCTCCGAACGGGTAGAGGGAATCCTGAAGGGGGAGGGCAAACAGGCAGAGGTCGTTGTACATATTGGTACTAACGACATAGGCAGGAAGGGGCATGAGGTCCTGCAGCAGGAGTTCAGGGAGCTAGGCAGAAAGTTAAAAGACAGGACCTCGAGGGTTGTAATCTCGGGATTGCTCCCTGTGCCACGTGCCAGTGAGGCTAGAAATAGGAAGATAGAGCAGACAAACACGTGGCTAAACAGCTGGTGTAGGAGGGAGGGTTTCTGTTATCTGGACCACTGGGAGCTCTTCCGGGGCAGGTGTGACCTGTATAAGATGGACGGGTTGCATCTAAACCGGAGAGGCATAAATATCCTGGCCGCGAGGTTTGCTAGTGTCACACGGGAGGGTTTAAACTAGTATGGCAGGGGGGTGGGCACGGGAGCAATAGGTCAGAAGGTGAGAGCATTGAGGGAGAACTAGGGAATAGGGACAGTGTGGCTCTGAGGCAGCGCAGACGGGGAGAAGTTGCTGAACACAGCGGGTCTGGTGGCCTGAAGTGCATATGTTTTAATGCAAGGAGCATTACGGGTAAGGCAGATGAACTTAGAGCTTGGATTACTACTTGGAACTATGATGTTGTTGCCATTACAGAGACCTGGTTGAGGGAAGGGCAGGATTGGCAGCTAAACGTTCCAGGATTTAGATGTTTCAGGCGGGATAGAGGGGGATGTAAAAGGGGAGGCGGAGTTGCGCTACTTGTTCAGGAGAGTATCACAGCTATACAGCGAGAGGACACCTCAGAGGGCAGTGAGGCTATATGGGTAGAGATCAGGAATAAGAAGGGTGCAGTCACAATGTTGGGGGTATACTACAGGCCTCCCAACAGCCAGCGGGAGATAGAGGAGCAGATAGGTAGACAGATTTTGGAAAAGAGTAAAAACAACAGGGTTGTGGTGATGGGAGACTTCAACTTCCCCAATATTGACTGGGACTCACTTAGTGCCAGGGGCTTAGACGGGGCAGAGTTTGTAAGGAGCATCCAGGAGGGCTTCTTAAAACAATATGTAAACAGTCCAACTAGGGAAGGGGCGGTACTGGACCTGGTATTGGGGAATGAGCCCGGCCAGGTGGTAGATGTTTCAGTAGGGGAGCATTTCGGTAACAGTGACCACAATTCAGTAAGTTTTAAAGTACTGGTGGACAAGGATAAGAGTGGTCCGAGGATGAATGTGCTAAACTGGGGGAAGGCTAATTATAACAATATTAGGCGGGAACTGAAGAACATAGATTGGGGGCGGATGTTTGAGGGCAAATCAACATCTGACATGTGGGAGGCTTTCAAGTGTCAGTTGAAAGGAATACAGGACAGGCATGTTCCTGTGAGGAAGAAAGATAAATACGGCAATTTTCGGGAACCTTGGATGACGAGTGATATTGTAGGCCTCGTCAAAAAGAAAAAGGAGGCATTTGTCAGGGCTAAAAGGCTGGGAACAGACGAAGCCTGTGTGGCATATAAGGAAAGTAGGAAGGAACTTAAGCAAGGAGTCAGGAGGGCTAGAAGGGGTCATGAAAAGTCATTGGCAAATAGGGTTAAGGAAAATCCCAAGGCTTTTTACACTTACATAAAAAGCAAGAGGGTAGCCAGGGAAAGGGTTGGCCCACTGAAGGATAGGCAAGGGAATCTATGTGTGGAGCCAGAGGAAATGGGCGAGGTACTAAATGAATACTTTGCATCAGTATTCACCAAAGAGAAGGAATTGGTAGATGTTGAGTCTGGAGAAGGGGGTGTAGATAGCCTGGGTCACATTGTGATCCAAAAAGACGAGGTGTTGGGTGTCTTAAAAAATATTAAGGTAGATAAGTCCCCAGGGCCGGATGGGATCTACCCCAGAATACTGAAGGAGGCTGGAGAGGAAATTGCTGAGGCCTTGACAGAAATCTTTGGATCCTCGCTGTCTTCAGGGGATGTCCCGGAGGACTGGAGAATAGCCAATGTTGTTCCTCTGTTTAAGAAGGGTGGCAGGGATAATCCCGGGAACTACAGGCCGGTGAGCCTTACTTCAGTGGTAGGGAAATTACTGGAGAGAATTCTTCGAGACAGGATCTACTCCCATTTGGAAGCAAATGGACGTATTAGTGAGAGGCAGCACGGTTTTGTGAAGGGGAGGTCGTGTCTCACTAACTTGATAGAGTTTTTCGAGGAGGTCACTAAGATGATTGATGCAGGTAGGGCAGTAGATGTTGTCTATATGGACTTCAGTAAGGCCTTTGACAAGGTCCCTCATGGTAGACTAGTACAAAAGGTGAAGTCACACGGGATCAGGGGTGAACTGGCAAGGTGGATACAGAACTGGCTAGGCCATAGAAGGCAGAGGGTAGCAATGGAGGGATGCTTTTCTAATTGGAGGGCTGTGACCAGTGGTGTTCCACAGGGATCAGTGCTGGGACCTTTGCTCTTTGTAGTATATATAAATGATTTGGAGGAAAATGTAACTGGTCTGATTAGTAAGTTTGCAGACGACACAAAGGTTGGTGGAATTGCGGATAGCGATGAGGACTGTCTGAGGATACAGCAGGATTTAGATTGTCTGGAGACTTGGGCGGAGAGATGGCAGATGGAGTTTAACCTGGACAAATGTGAGGTAATGCATTTTGGAAGGGCTAATGCAGGTAGGGAATATACAGTGAATGGTAGAACCCTCAAGAGTATTGAAAGTCAAAGAGATCTAGGAGTACAGGTCCACAGATCACTGAAAGGGGCTACACAGGTGGAGAAGGTAGTCAAGAAGGCATACGGCATGCTTGCCTTCATTGGCCGGGGCATTGAGTATAAGAATTGGCAAGTCATGTTGCAGCTGTATAGAACCTTAGTTAGGCCACACTTGGAGTATAGTGTTCAATTCTGGTCGCCACACTACCAGAAGGATGTGGAGGCTTTAGAGAGGGTGCAGAAGAGATTTACCAGAATGTTGCCTGGTATGGAGGGCATAAGCTATGAGGAGCGATTGAATAAACTCGGTTTGTTCTCACTGGAACGAAGGAGGTTGAGGGGCGACCTAATAGAGGTATACAAAATTATGAGGGGCATAGACAGAGTGGATAGTCAGAGGCTTTTCCCCAGGGTAGAGGGGTCAATTACTAGGGGGCATAGGTTTAAGGTGAGAGGGGCAAAGTTTAGAGTAGATGTACGAGGCAAGTTTTTTACGCAGAGGGTAGTGGGTGCCTGGAACTCACTACCGGAGGAGGTAGTGGAGGCAGGGACGATAGGGACATTTAAGGGGCATCTTGACAAATATATGAATAGGATGGGAATAGAAGGATACGGACCCAGGAAGTGTAGAAGATTGTAGTATAGTCGGGCAGTATGGTCGGCACGGGCTTGGAGGGCCGAAGGGCCTGTTCCTGTGCTGTACATTTCTTTGTTCTTTGTTCTTTGTTCCTATTTCTAGCCTCACTGGCACGTGGCACAGGGAGTAATCCTGAGATTACAACCCTAGAGGTCCTGTCTTTTAACTTTCTGCCGAGCTCCCTGAACTCCTGCTGCAGGACCTCATGCCCCTTCCTGCCTATGTCGTTAGTACCAATATGTACAACGACCTCTGCCTGTTTGCCCTCCCCCTTCAGGATGCCCTCTACCCGTTCGGAGACATCCTGGACCCTGGCACCAGGGAGGCAACATACCATCCTGGAGTCTCTTTCACATCCACAGAAGCGCCTATCTGTGCCCCTGACTATAGAGTCCCCTATTACTATTGCTCTTCTGCGCTTTGACCCTCCCTTCTGAACATCAGAGCCAGCCGTGGTGCCACTGCTCTGGCTGCTGCTGTTTTCCCCTGATAGGCTATACCCCCCGACAGTATCCAAAGGGGTATACCTGTTCGAGAGGGGGACAACCACAGGGGATTCCTGCACTGACTGCCTGCCCTTTCTGGTGGTCACCCATTTCTCTGCCTGCACCTTGGGTGTGACCACATTTATATAACTGCGATCTATGACGCTTTCCGCCACCTGCATGCTCCTAAGTGCATCCAATTGCTGCTCCAACCGAACCATGCGGTTTGTGAGGAGCTCCAGTTGGGTGCACTTTCTGCAGATGAAGCCATCCGGGACGCTGGAAGCCTCCCGGACCTGCCACATCTCACAGTCAGAGCACTGCACCCCTCTAACTGACATTGCGTCAATTAATTAGTAAATTAAAATTAAAAGTTAAAAAAATTTTAAAAATGTTACTGTTAACTATCTGTTTCCTAGCACTAGATTTCTACTATAAATGCGAAAGCTAAATATAGTACTCTCCGATCTCTGGCTTAGATACCCCTCTAAATTATAATTAAGTAATTATGTTTAATTAGTTACCAATGCTTAATTTTTTTAATTTAGTGTAGATTCCCAACCAGCCACTCAGGTCACAGCTTTTCTGTGATGTCACTTCAGTTTCCCCCCGACACACACAATTTGAAAAAGGTACAAAAGTAAAAATGAGTAACACACTCACACACAGACACACACAGACACACACACACAGACACACTCACACACACACACACAGACACACTCACACACACACACACAGACACACTCACACTCACACACACAGACACACACACTCACACACAGACACACACACACACTCACGCACAGACTCACACACGCACTCACACAGGTAAACACAGACGCACTCAATCAGACAGACACACACTCACAGGCACACAGGCACACTCAATCAGACACACACACTCACACAGACACACACTCACACACTGACACACACACACACACTCACACACACACTCACACTCACACACAGACACACACACAGGCACACTCAATCAGACACACACAGACACATGCACACACTCACACACTCACACACTCACACACACACAGGCACACAGGCACACACAGAACATACAGACACACAAACAGTCACACACACATACACAGACACCGACCCATGCAGACACACACACAGGCCATTCAGCCCCTCCATTTCAGTGTATCCTCCACAGCAGGATATTATCCCAATCACATTGACCCGGCCCAAACGCTTCATCACCATTTCCACAATCACCTCTCCAACTGAACCCGGAATTTGCTGCAGTCTCTGCCAGAATTATTAACCCAGGAAGTGAATCGTACAGTTTTACATCATCTCCCCACGTGTTTCTCCTGCTCTCCGTGCCAAATCCCTGTGACTTAATCTTCTATCCAGGGGCCGTTGTTCCAGATCTTCACTGGAAACACTGAGTCATATATCGGGCAGCACGGTGGTTAGCACTGCTGATTCACAGCGCCAGGGTCCCGGGTTCGATTCCCGGCTTGGGTCACTGTCTGTGCGGAGTCTGCACGTTCTCCCCGTGTCTGCGTGGGTTTCCTCCGGGTGCTCCGGTTTCCTCCCACAAGTCCCGAAAGACGTGCTGTTGGGTGAATTGGACAGTCTGAATTCTCCCTCTGTGACCCGAACAGGCGCCGGAATGTGGCGACGAGGGGCTTTTCACAGTAACGTCATTGCAGTGTTAATGTAAGCCTACTTGTGACAATAATAAAGATTATTGTTATTATATATCCTGTCCTGTTGTTCTAGATGCTTCACTGGAAACACTCAGTCATGTAACCTGTCCCATCCTTTCATCATTTTAAACATTTCTGTGATCTTATTCTGTAATCTTGTGAAAAAGGAACAATTTTTAGTCTTGGTATTTCCTCCTGCAGCCAGTGAGAGAATCAGTTCTGACCTCTCTCTAAAACCTCAGTAACTTTACGACAGTGTGAAGCCAAGAGTGTTCACAATCTCTAACCTCCTCTCTGAATAAATACCCTTTATTCCTACTCACTGTGTCTATACTGAAGCTGTCTCACAATCCATTCTGCCACTCGTCCCCCAACTCCACGTTCTCCGACCTTAATCATTACTGAGGCATCTTAGCGAAGGTTTATTGAAAATCCAGATACATTACATCGATAAATCAGAGTGCTTATAGAGTTGGTGAAAACAAGGAGTTCAAGGAGTAAATTGTAAAGGGTAAGTCGAAATGAAACTTAATTTCAGGCTAATTTTAAGTTAAATTGGTTCTTTCATATCGTCATTAAAAGCTGCACTTTTGGTTATTGTAGTTTAGGTGAATTCCTGAAACCGGAGTCTGCTGAAACACTCTCACCTGCAGCTGGTTAACCCCAGTTTCCAAAGCACTGTTTTTTTAGAGCTATTTAAGGGAGAGCACTTCAGTTCTGCTTTGTTGCTGGGCACGTGCTGGTTGTCTAAACAAGAGTGCGTCTGGAGTTCGCTGAAAACAGAGAGTTGGGTGGAACTGAGAGAGAACGTGAAGCTGAAATGACTGAGTGCGGAGCTCAGTCTCAGTCCGGGCAGGAGCTCAGTCTCAGTCCGGCAGGAGCGGAGCTCAGTCTCAGTCCGGGCAGGAGCGGAGCTCAGTCTCAGTCCGGGCAGGAGCGGAGCTCAGTCTCAGTCCGGGCAGGAGCGGAGCTCAGTCTCAGCCCGGGCAGGAGAGGAGCTCAGTCTCAGTCCGGGCAGGAGCGGAGCTCAGTCTCAGTCCGGGCAGGAGCGGAGCTCAGTCTCAGTCCGGGCAGAAGCGGAGCTCAGTCTCAGTCCGGGCAGGAGCGGAGCTCAGTCTCAGCCCGGGCAGGAGCGGAGCTCAGTCTCAGCCCGGGCAGGAGCGGAGCTCAGTCTCAGCCCGGGCAGGAGCGGAGCTCAGTCTCAGTCCGGGCAGGAGCGGAGCTCAGTCTCAGCCCGGGCAGGAGCGGAGCTCAGTCTCAGTCCGGGCAGGAGCGGAGCTCAGTCTCAGTCCGGGCAGGAGCGGAGCTCAGTCTCAGTCCGGGCAGAAGCGGAGCTCAGTCTCAGTCCGGGCAGGAGCAGAGCTCAGTCTCAGTCCGGGCAGGAGCGGAGCTCAGTCTCAGCCCGGGCAGGAGCGGAGCTCAGTCTCAGTCCGGGCAGGAGCGGAGCTCAGTCTCAGTCCGGGCAGGAGCGGAGCTCAGTCTCAGTCCGGGCAGGAGCGGAGCTCAGTCTCAGCCCGAGCAGGAGCGGAGCTCAGTCTCAGTCCGGGCAGGAGCGGAGCTCAGTTTCAGTCCGGGCAGGAGCGGAGCTCAGTCTCAGTCCGGGCAGGAGCGGAGCTCAGTCTCAGTCCGGGCAGGAGCAGAGCTCAGTCTCAGTCCGGGCAGGAGCGGAGCTCAGTCTCAGCCCGGGCAGGAGCGGAGCTCAGTCTCAGTCCGGGCAGGAGCGGAGCTCAGTCTCAGCCCGGGCAGGAGCGGAGCTCAGTCTCAGTCCGGGCAGGAGCGGAGCTCAGTCTCAGTCTGGGCAGGAGTTCAGTCTCAGTCCGGGCAGGAGTGGAGCTCAGTCTCAGTCCGAGCAGGAGCGTAGCTCAGTCTCAGTCCGGGCAGGAGCGGAGCTCAGTCTCAGTCCGGGCAGGAGCGGAGCTCAGTCTCAGTCCGGGCAGGAGCGGAGCTCAGTCTCAGTCCGGGCAGGAGTTCCGTCTCAGTCCGGGCAGGAGCGGAGCACAGCCGGGCTTCATGAACACCGAGATCGGATTCCTGTTCTCTGTGGCCTTGCAGTCAGCGTCACAGTGAAGAACCTGTGAGGTTTTTTGGAGGAAGGGATTAACTGAGAAATAAGACAAATAAACAAAAGTCAGGGCCATTATAATAAAGTAATATAAGTAAATAAGGTAGGGTAAGGGAAGTAAAGTTAGTGTACGGGAGGCAAATAAATAATATATAAGCATAAACTTGATGTTCAACAGGGAGTAAATAAGGGGCTTTATGGCAGTCATGCAGGCGTTCTCACCCCCGTGAGACACCCCTCCTGTGCTATTGGGCAAATCATGGAAACACCAGTTGTCCCTGGTGACCACGTGTGCAGGAAGTGTGTCCAAATGCAGCTCCTGACTAACGCATTTCGGAGCTGGAGCTCAGGGTGGATTCACTGTGGAGCATCCGCGATGCTGAGCAGATCGTGGATAGCACGTTCAGTGAGGTGGTCACACCGCAGGTGAGGATTAAACAGCAGGAAGGGCATGGTGCCCAGCAGGCAGAGCAGAGGAAGGCAGGTCGTGCAGGAGTCCCCTGTAACCATCCCCCTTTCTAACATGATGTGGAGATGCCGGCGTTGGACTGGGGTGAGCACAGTAAGAAGTCTTACACCAGGTTAAAGCCCAACAGGTTTGTTTCGAATCACTAGCTTTCGGAGCACTGCCCCTTCACCTGAGGAAGTAAGACTCCATTGTAAGACTTCTTACTGTCCCTTTCGAACAGAGACTGTTTTGGATACTGTTGGGGGACATGACGATGTAGGGTAAAGCAGTGGCAGGGGAGGTGGTGGCATTGTGGTATTGTCCCTCGACTAGTAATCCAGAGAGCCAGGGTAATGACCCAGGTTCGAATCCCACCACGGCAGGAATTGAAACTCAATAAAATATCTGGAATTAAAGGTCTAACGATGACCATGAAACCATTGTCGATTGTCGTAAAAACCCATCCGGTTCACTAATGTCCTTTAGGGAAGGAAATCTGCCGCCCTTACCCGGTCTGGCCTACACGTGACTCCAGACCCACAGCGATGTGGGTGACTCTGAAATAGCCGAGCGAGACACTCAGTTTTATTCAACCGCTACAAAAACACAAAAAGGAATGAAACCGGACGGACCACCCGGCATCGACCCAGGCACCGGAAACGGTAACGGCAAACCCAGCCCTGCCGACCCTGCAAAGTCCTCCTCACTGACATCTGGGGGCCTGTGCCAAGGTTGGGAGAGTTTCTCACAGACTGGTCAGTAACAGCCTGACAGACACTCACAGAATCACACCTTACAGACAATGTCCCAGACACCACTGTCACCATTCCTGGGTGTGTCCTGTCTCACCGGCGGGACAGACCCAGCAGAGGGGCCGGCACAGTGGGATACAGTCGGGAGGGAGTTACCCTGGGAGTCCTCAACATCGATTCTGGGCCCCATGAAGTCTCAGAGCTTCAGGTTAAACATGGGCAAGGAAACCTCCTGCTGATTACCATGAACCGGCCACCATCAGCTGATGAATCAGTTCTCCCCCATGTTGAACACTGGGGGCGGGTTTCTCCGGTCTCCGACGCCGAAATCGCGTTCGGCGATCGGCCGGTGAATCCATGTTGGTGGTGAAATCAGGGGTGACGCTGCTTTTGCAATGCCCCCTTCAAATGGCATACTTGCAGAGTACAACGCAGGCCGTCGAGACGGCCTCAGGCTATCACTGGAGGCCCCCCCCCCGATGTTGCGCCCCCGCTGGGCCAAGTTCCCAATGGCGTGGGGCGCGTGGCCACAGTCCGGGGGGAGCCCATCCGCGGGCAGTGGTGGGGGCTGGTCCGGGGGTGGCAAGCTTTGCCAAAGGGGGGCACTATTTGGTAGGCCGGGTCCGCGAGTGGCCGCCCTGCGCATGCGTGGCCACACACCCGCCAATTCTCCGGTCATAATGGCAGCTAGAGCCGGGTGCCGTACACGGCCTGCCTGCTAACCCTCAGCCAATTGGAGGATCAGTGGCCGCTTCGCCTCAGAATCGGAGAATTCTACCCCACCTCTCTCTTTTCTTTATCTTTATTGTCACGAGTAGGCTTACATTAACGCTGCAATGAAGTTACTGTGAAAAGCCCCTAGTCGCCACATTACGGCGCCTGTTTGGGTACACAGAGGGAGAATTCAGAATGTCCAATTCGCCCCACTGCACATCTTTCAGGACATGTGGGAGGAAACCGGAGCACCCGGAGGAAACCCACGCAGACACGGGGAGAGCGTGCAGACTCCGCACAGACAGAGACCCAAGCCGGGAATCGAACCGGGTATCTGGCGCTGTGAAGCAACAGTGCTAACCACTGTGCTATCGTGCCGCCCCTCAGAACATCTGCTCTCTCCTTCCTGACCTCATTCAGTAGCCTCAGAAACAATCTATCTGGCCCTGGTAACTGATCAACTTTTAAGGATTTTAATCCTTCGAGTGCTTCCTCCAGTATCTCACAGTGTTCCTCCTGGACGACTGTATCTGCAACATACATTTCCTTTGCAAACACAGACAAAATATTAATTTAAAACCCTTCCCACAGCCTCTGCATCTACACACATGTTCCCTTCCTCATCTCGGTTAGGTCCCACCTTTTCCTTAACTAACCTTTTACCATTAATATATTGGTGAAACATCTTTGGGTTTTCTTTAACTTTACTTGCTAATCTTTTTTCGCGCCCTCTCTTTGATTTCCTTATTTCCTTTGTGACTTTGCCTCTGCACTTCCTATCCTCATCTGGGCGATCTGCAGTGCTTCGTTCTTTGTGTCTATCGTACACTTTCTTTTTCTGTTTGATCTTTCCCTGTATTCCTCGAGACACCCAGAGGTGTCGAGATTTGTGCCACTCTTATTCTTGGAGGGGACATGTCTACTTTTAACATTTAGGATCTCTCCTTTTAGTGCTTCCCACTGGTTTTCCACTGATTTATCCTCTTGCAATGCTGGCCAGTCCACCTCAGCCAAGTCCCTTCTCATTCCTGCAACAGTTGCCTTCCCCCAGTTAAATAGAACTTTAGTTAGGCCACACTTGGGAGTATAGTTTTCAATTCTGGTCGCTACACTGCCAGAAGGATGTGGAGGCTTTAGAGAGGGTGCAGAAGAGATTTACCAGAATGTTGCCTGGTATGGAGGGCATTAGCTATGAGGAGCGGTTGAATAAACTCGGTTTGTTCTCACTGGGACGACGGAGGTTGAGGGGCGACCTGATAGAGGTCTACAAAATTATGAGGGGCATAGACAGAGTGGATAGTCAGAGGCTTTTCCCCAGGGTAGAGGGGTCAATTACTAGGGGGCATAGGCATCTTGACAAATACATGAATAGGATGGGAATAGAGGGATACGGACCCAGGAAGTGTAGAAGATTGTAGTTTAGTCGGGCAGCATGGTCGGCACGGGCTTGGAGGGCCGAAGGGCCTGTTCCTGTGCTGTACTTTTCTTTGTTCTTTGTTCAGTTCAATATTTTTACTCCTGCTTCATCTCTGCTCTTTTCCATGGTGATACTGAATCTAACTGAATTGTGATCACTCTCCCCGATATGGTCGCCAACTGTCCCTTCACCCTCTCACTGTTCCTCATTCCCCAAGACTGGGTCTAGAATACCATCTCCTCTCGGTGGGTTTGTCACTAATTGACTGAATGAAATTTCCCGGACACGCCGCACTGATTTTTGACCTTCAGTTCCCCTTATATTGTTTGAATCCCAGTTTATATTGGGATGGTTAAAGTCTGCGACTATTATTGCCCTCTTGTTTGTACAGGCAGAAATCTGCCGCTATATTTGATCTTCTTTCTCCCTCTCACTATTTGGGGGGGTGTAATATACGGACAGTAATGTGACTGGCCCGTTTTTATTTCCATGTTAAACCCACAAAGCCTTGTTTGTTGACCTGTTCAGTCTATCATCGCTTCTCACAACAAGAATGGATTCTTTCACCATTACTGCGACTCCCCCTCCTTTGGTATCTCCCCCTCTGTCCCGCCTGAAAACTCTGTATCCGGGGATGTTGAGCTGCCAATTTTGTCCCCTGCTTTAACCAGGTTTCCGTTCCAGCAACAACATCCTGCTGCCGTCCACCTGCGCCCTTGATTCGTCCACCTTGGTTGTAATACTCCTTGCATTGAAGTAGAAACAGTTTAACCCTGTCATTGCGAGACATTTTTTAACCCTTGCTGCCCCTGTAATTCCGAGTCTATCAATACATCTTCTACTCACTGGCTAATGCTATACCTCCATTTTCCTGATCTGATTTTGACCTTTCTGATCCTACTCCTGGGATCCCTCCCACACTAGTTTAAAAGCTCCCCAACAGAACTAGTGAAAGGCCCCCCATCAAGGACATTGCGGGTTTCCTCCGGGTGCTCCGGTTTCCTCCCACAGTCCAAAGATGTGCAGGTTAGGTGGATTGGCCATGATAAATTGCCCTTAGTGTCCAAAATTGCCCTGAGTGTTGGGTGGGGCTGCTGGGTTATGGGGATAGGGTTGAGGTGTTGATCTTGGGTAGGGTGCTCTTTCCAAGAGCCGGTGCAGACTCGATGGGCCGAATGGCCTCCTTCTGCACTGTAAATTCAATAAATCCCTCCCGGCTACACCGTCTCTCCAGCCACGTGTTCTCTGATCTATCCTCCTATTCCTGCACTCTCTAGCATATGGAACTGGGAGTAATCCTGAGATTACTACATTTGAGGTCCTGGATTGTAGTTTACCTCCTAACTTCCTGATGCGACCATCAATTCACATGGAACCAGGAGTAGAAGTAAACTGTGGCTTTAATCAACTAGAACAGCGCCTGCCTGCGACTGATCTGTTAGTGGGAGCTGCCTACAGGGCAACTGTTCTTTATACCTCCCCTCAAGGGGTGGAGCCAGGGGCGGAGCCCACACAGGCCCCAACATGCTACATCATAGGTAATACCTTACAATGGTCCATAGGTGGAGCCCACATGGGCAACAGCGTAATACAGATAAGCACATGGTGAATTGTTACAGCAATACGTTCACCACATTCACCCCCTGTTAATAAAATTAAGTCCGGCGGGGGTGAAGGGTTCATAAGTTCAGCCTGTCTGGCGCACGGATCGTGCGCTGTGATCGCCGAAGCTCTGGTATCGCAGCTGGCCCGGGCGTCGAACTCAGCCGTGCTGGCATGGGTAGTGAAGTCGCCGGTGGGGGGTACAGACGTGGACTCTGGGCACGTGTCTTCTGGAGCTTAATTCCTGTAGGTCGGTGAAGGGGGAATGGCGGGCGGGAGGGGGTGCGGGTGCCATGTAGGGGCGTAGGTTGGGTGGGGTAAGATGGAGTGGCGGTGGTAGTGAACCTGAGGGTGCCAGGTCCCGGAGGGAGACGGTATCCTGTTGGCCGTCGGGGTGTTCGGTGTATGCGTACTGGGGGTTGGTGTATAGGAGCTGGCCCTCTCGACCAGGGGGTCGGACTTATGGCTCCTGACGTGTTCGCGGAGCAGGACAGGTCCCGGTGTCTGCAGCCAGGACGGAAGCGAGGCCCCGGAAGTGGATTTCCTGGGGAAAACAAATAGGTGGTCATGAGGGGTCTCGTTTGTGGCCGTGCAAAGGAGGGACCTAATAGAGTGAAGTGCGTCAGGGAGGACCTCCTGCCAGTGGGAAACTGGGAGATTCTTAGACCGTAGGGCCAGGAGGACGGTCTTCCAGACCGTTGCGTTCTCCCTCTCCACCTGCCCGTTTCCCCGGGGGTTGTAGCTCGTAGTCCTGCTCGAGGCGATGCCCTTACCGAGCAGGTACTGACGCAGTTCGTCGCTCATAAACGAGGAGCCCCGGTCACTGTGAACGTACGTGGGGAAACCAAACAGGGTGAAGACACTATGTAGGGTTTTAATGATGGTGGCCGCGGTCATGTCGGGGCAAGGGATTGCAAAGGGGAAGCGGGAGAACTCGTCGATGATGTTGAGGAAATATGTGTTGCGGTTGTTGGAGGGGAGGGGTCCTTTGAAGTCGGTACTGAGGTGCTCAAAGGGCCAGGATGCCTTTACCAGGTGGGCCTTATCCGGTCGATAGAAGTGTGGTTTACACTCCGCACAGATTGGGCAGTCCCTGGTCATGGCTCTGACCTCCTCGGTGGAGTAGGGCAGGTTGCGGGCCTTGATGTAGTGGAGAAGCCGGGTGATCCCCGGGTGGCAGAGGTCATCGTGGATAGCACGTATTATCGAACATGAAGGCTACCGACTGTTGGTCGGTGACGAGGGTAAACCTCCTACCAGCGATGTAGTGCCTCCAGTGCCGCGCGGCTTCCACGATGGCTTGGGCTTCCTTTTCGACTGAGGAGTGTCGAATTTCGGAGGTGGTGATGGTTCGTGAAAACAAACGCTACTGGCCTGCCTGCCTGGTTAAGGGCAGCGGCGAGGGCGACCTCTGATGCGTCGCTCTCCACCTGGAAGGGGACGGACTCGTCCACCGCACGCATTGCGGCTTTGGCAATATCCGCCTTGATGCAGCTGAAGGCCTGGCGGGCCTCGGCCGCCAGTGGGAAGATGGTGGCCTTGATTAGTGGGCGGGCTTTGTCCACATAGTTGGGAACCCACTGGGCATAATAGGAAAAGAACCCGAGGCACCTTTTCAGGGCCTTGGGTCAGTGGGGAAGGGGAGTTGTAGGAGGGGGCGCAGACGGTCAGGGTCGTGCCCTAGAACCCCGTTTTCCACGACGTAGCCGAGGATGGCTAGTTTGGTGGTGCGGAAAACGCATTTCTCCTTGTAAATGAGGTTAAGGGTTCGGGTGGTTTGGAGAAATCTCTGGAGGTTGGCATCGTGGTCCGGCTGATCATGGCCGCAGATGGTGACATTGTCCAAGTACGGGAACGTGGCCCGCAGCCCGTACTGGTCCACCATTCGGTCCGTCGTTCTTTGGAAGACCGAGACCCCGTTCGTGACGCCAAAGGGGACCCGGAGGAAGTGAAGGAGGCGGCCGTCTGCCTCAAACGCCGTGTAGTGGCGATCCTCCGGGCGGATTGGGAGCTGGTGGTACGCAGACTTCAGATCCACCGTGGAGAACACCCGGTAGTGCGCGATCTGGTTTACCATGTCTGCTATCCGGGGAAGGGGATACGCATCGAGGTGCGTGTACCGGTTTATGGTTTGGCTGTAATCTACAACCATCCGGTTCTTTTCCCCGGTCCTGACGACCACCACCTCGAGGCTATTGCTGCCTCGATGACTCCCTCCCGCAAGAGTCGCTGGACCTCGGACCTGATAACAGTCCTGTCCTGGACGCTGTACCGCCTGCTTCTGGTGGCGACTGGTTTGCTGTCGGCGGTGAGATTTGCGAAGAGCGGGGGAGGGTCGACCTTCAGGGTCGCGAGGCTACATACGGTGAGTGGGGATAGGGGCCCGCCGAACTTCAGGGTTAGGCTCCTGAGGTTACATTGGAAATCCAGTCCCAACAGGAGAGGAGCGCAGAGGTCGGGGAGTACATATAATTTAAAGTTGCCGTACCCGGTGCCCTGTATTGCGAGGGTTGTGGTAGTGCACCCCCGGACCTGCACCGAGTGCGACCCGGAGGCGAGGGAGATGGTTTGATGCGCTGGGAAGATTGGGAGTGAGCAGCATCTTACCATGTCCGGATGAATGAAGCTCTCGGTGCTCCCGGAGTCGAAGAGGCAGGGCGTCTCGTGTCCGTTTACCCGGACGGTCATCATAGAGCTCCGGAGGTCTTTGGGTCGCGACTGGTCCAGGGTGACCGCGCTGAGTTGCGGGTAGCCGGCGTGGTCGGAGGTGCTGGGGCGGTTCTAAGATGGCTGCCCCCGTTGGTCGAACAGGTCGGCGTTGCAGATGGCGGCCCCCGTCGGCCGCACGTGTCGGGCGGTGAGGAAGATGGCGTCTAAGATGGCGGCCCCCATGAATCGCACACACGGACAACACGAGGCCGATGACGCATCCGGGTGGGGGTGGGCAGAGTCGGCAGACACGCCGCCACACTGCCGGATCTGCGGGTCTGTGAGTCTGTGGGTCAGGCCAGGCAAACTTTAGCAAAATGTCCTTTTCTCCCGCAGTCGCTCCAGTTCACGTTCCGGGCCGGGCAGCGCTGCCGGGGGTGTTGAGGCTGGCCACAGAAATAACAGGGTAGCCTCCCCATGGTGGGCAGGCAGCCGCGCGGCACAGGCCTGGGCTATTGTTTGGTCGGGGTCCACGAGGGGGTCGCGTGATCGGACGGGAACGCGTTAAGGCTTTGGAACGCTACTTCCATAGAGGAGGCTAATTTTACCGTCTCTTCCAGGTCTAGGGCACCTTTTTCGAGCAGGCGCTGTCTCACCTAGTTGGACCTGACTCCAGCCACGTAGGTGTCCCGGATGGCGAGGTCCATATGTTGAATGGCCGTAACGGCCTGGTAATTGCAGTTTCGCGCGAGGACTTTGCGGTCGTGTAGGTGCTCTTCCAGCGATTCCCTGGGACGCTGACGGCGAGTGGTGAGGAGATGCCGCGCGTATACCTCGTTCACGGGCCTTACGTAGAGGCGCTCTAGCGTCCCGAAGGCGCCTGCGTAGGTGGAGGCTTTATCGAGTTGAACAGAGAATCGATGGCGCACCCGTGCGTGGAGGAGACTCAGCTTCTGTTTGTCGGTGACGGAAGGCGAGGAGGAGGTGGCGAGGTAGGCCTCGAAACAGCGGAGCCAGTGCGAAAAAATTCTCTTTCGCCTCCGCGGCCTGCGGATCGAGTTCCAGTCGGTCAGGTTTGAGGGCCAGTTCCATAGTGGTGTTGTAGTTGATTAAATTGATGCGACCATCAATTCACACGAAACCAGGAGTAGAAGTAAACTGTGGCTTTAATCAACTAGAACAGTGCCTGCCTGCGACTGGTCTGCCAGTGAGAGCCACCTACAGGGTGACTTCGCTTTATACCTCCCCTCAAGGGGTGGAGCCCGCACAGGCCCCAACATGCTACATCATAGGTAATACCTTACAATGGTCCATAGGTGGAGCCCACATGGGCAACAGCGTAATACAGATATGCACATGGTGGATTATTACAGCAATACGTTCACCACACTTCCTGTACTTGGTCCTCATCCCTCAGGTTACCGATGTCGTTGGTACCAATGTGAACCACGGCCTCTGGCTGTTCACCTTTCCTCCCCAGAATGCCCTGCAGCCACTCCATGACACCCCGCAAACATTCCTGAAAACAATGTTCTTGTTTTAGATGATGTGCTGCATGTAACACTCCCCTGTGTGTGTGTGTAGAGGTTGAGCAATCTCCGTGGTGATGGTCTCTGCCGCTGGAAGGTTGGTAGGAGTCTTTCCACAAATGTCAACCTTCACTCGCACTGTGTCTCTCAAGCCTCCTTCATTCTTTCTTTTTTCTTTCTCAGATTGTCATGTGAGAGTGCCT
Source organism: Scyliorhinus torazame (assembly GCF_047496885.1). NCBI lineage: Eukaryota > Metazoa > Chordata > Chondrichthyes > Carcharhiniformes > Scyliorhinidae > Scyliorhinus > Scyliorhinus torazame. The sequence continues at coordinate 6,596,466 of NC_092715.1, forward strand.
TTAAGAATTGGATGTTTAAGAAATGTACCTTTAAGAAATGAAGCTGATCATATTACTGAAGTGATGTCACAGGGGGGGAGCTGAGCTCACTTCTGCTTTTGGGAGTTTTAGTTTCAGTTTGAAGAAAGCTTGGGTGTGGCTGTGAGCTGCATTGCTGATGATCTCTGCCATGAAGGACTATCTCTTAATCATTTGGTGAAATCGGAATTGTAACAAGGTCTCAGTATTGAATATAAATCTAATGTGCTTCTGTTTGAAGGATTTGTTAAGTCTTTTGGATGTGTAAAGGAACAGTTTGCAGGATTGGGTAGTGTTGTATTATTTTCAGGGTTATCTTTGAAGTAAGGGGTGTTAAGAGATCCAATGTTTATTTAAAAGGTTAATTTGAGTTCATGGAATAAACATTGTTTTGTTTTAAAAACCACGTGTCCATAATTGTAACACCACACCTGGGGAACAAGCCGTGTGCTTCAAAAGCAACAATCCATTAAAGGGGGGGGGGGCGGGGGGGGGGGGGTGCTGAACTCCATGATGCATTTTGGGGTTCTGAAAACACCTCGCCCATAACAAGATACTGCTTCTTGGGGGAAAGACTCTTGTAACGCAGACTGCTGTTCCATAAATCTGTCTGGTGCTCTTTCCCAAGACAATCGTCTCGTGCAGACATGTTTGGGTACTCTGTGATTTTCTAGATTGTACAACGTTTGCATTCCCTCGAAGTCTTTGTGGCGCTTGCTAGACTTCTCAAGGTGGTAAGAGACTGGTACAAGCTGGTACAAGTAGGTCCACCGGAGAGAATGGCAGCTGACCTGCCCCTTTCCCTGTAGCCAGGTTAGGAGGGTGGCATGGACATCCAAGAATGAAAATAATCTGGGTTTTCGTTCTTCACAAAGGAAGCAACATCATTGTGGACTCCAATCATCCCTGCTGCATTGTCTGCGGAAAAGCACATATGTTTTTCCAAGGAATGTTGTTTTCCTCAAGAACATTGTCCAGAAGTTGGAAAATGTTTTTGCTGCTTGATCTCCCTTTCATTGTCGCTATTTCGAGCAGCACACTCATCACCCTGTTCACATCTGTGTCAAAGAACCAAACAATGATAGGACAGATATTCCTCCGCATCACGGTCAGAGCTCCCATTGATTGATATGATCATAAAATCCCTACATTGAAAAAGGAGGCCATTCGGCCCATCGAGTCTGTACCGACTCTCCAAAAGAGCACTCTAGCACATCCCCACCCTATCCTTGTAACTTCACAACCCCACCTTACCTTTTGGACATTAAGGGGCAATTTAGCATGGTCAGTCCACCTAACCTGCACATCTTTGGACAGTAGGAGGAAACCGGAGCACCCGGAGGAAACCCACGCACACACGGAGAGAATGTGCAGACTCCTCACAGACAGTGACCCGAGGCTAGAATTGAACTCAGGTCTCTGGAGCTGTGAGGCAACTGTGCTAACCACTGTGCCACCTTGCTACCCCAATATGGAGATCGCGGTTTTGCCTGATTTTCTCAAGGATGTCACCTTTCGTCTCTTGGCCTCGAGTCTTGGGAATTGCTGTTGGCTTGGTCGATGTGAAGTAAACGTAGAAGCAATGGAACTGTCCGGAAACATCAGTTCCACAAATCAGACAAATAATCAGCAGCAGAAAACGCCACATTGTGCTCAATCAGGAAATGTGTCACCAGAGTTTCTCCTCTTATGACTGAGGCATTCTGCTGAATGATTTGATGTGCTTTCTGAAACTTGTGATGTTTCCTGGTTCGTCTCTGTGCCTGTCTGCCACTCGCTCCTCCGTCAGCGATGCTGAAGGCCAATGGCACACGTTCCATCGCGTTGTGCATTCTTCCTTTCCCGATTGTACAATAAAGGACCATCTTCATGTGTCGTCCTTCTTGAAAGTCTGATTTCGAGATTGAGCAGCAGATAAGGAAGTCTGGTCGCTAGTCAACACTTTCATGGGTTTTTCATCCAGTTTGACTACGCCGTCAGTACGAGAGACTAAACAGGCTTGAACTGAGGCCTACTGGTACCTCCGAAACAAACAGCTTTGCTGTGGAGAGCTTCCTCCTCACTTGGCAAAGTCAAAACACAAACAGCTGGAAAAGGAAGATAATGGAAAGCACTAGAAAACGTTTGCTTTAATACGGCATAGAGAACAATCCAATATGTAAAGAGGAAGAGAATAGCTAAAGTAAATGTTGGCCCTTTAGAGGACGATACTGGTGAGGTAATAATGGGGAACACAGAGATGGCGGAGGCACTGAATCAATATTTTGCCTCTGTCTTCACGATAGAAGATAATTTAAAATTTCCAAAAACTACAGTGAATGCGGAGGAACTTGGTGCAATAACCATCGCTAGGGAGACGGTATTGAATAAACTGATGGGACTAAAGGCAGATAAGTCTCCGGGACCTGTTGGCCGGCACCCTAGGGTATTGACGGAGGTGGCAGCAGAGACAGAGGATGCATTGGTTGTGATATTTCAGAATTCCCTGGATTCCGGAAGGATCCGGATGGATTGGAAATACGCTGACGTAACTCCCCTATTGAAAAAGGGAGAGAGGCAAAAGGTAGGAAACTATAGACCAGTTAGCTTGACCCCTGTGGTGGGGAAGTTGCTGGAATCAATCATTAAGGAGATGACTGAACATTTGGAAAGACAAAGCCCAATCCACCGTTGTTTTATGAAGGGAAGTCACGCTTGACAAACTTGCTCGAGTTCTTTGAGGGCGTAACCAGCAAGGTGGATAATGGGGAACCTGTGGATGTGGTATATCTAGACTTCCAGAAGGCGTTTGATAAAGTGCCGCATAAAAGACTGATCCAGAAGGTGAGATCGCAGGGGATTGGGTGGAGAGTACTGGATTGGATTGAGGATTGGCTGACTGACAGAAAGCAGGGGGTTGGGATAAATGGGTCCTTCTCTGGTTGGTGAACTGTAACTAGCGGGGTGTGCACGGGTCAGTCCTCAGACCGCAACTGTTTACAATCTATAGAAATGATCTGCAAGCAGCGACAGAGTGTAACATAGCAAATTTTGTGGATGAAACTAAAATAGGTGGGAAAGCAGGCAGTGAAGGGGAGATACAGATTTTACAGACGGATATCGATAGAACATAGAACAGTACAGCACAGTACAGGCCCTTCGGCCCACAATGTTGTGCCAACCACTTATCCTAAACTAAGGTCAACCTAACCTCCACCCCTTCAATTTACTGCTGTCCATGTGCCTGTCCAAGAGTCGCTTAAATGTCCCGAATGACTCTGACTCCACCACCTCTGCTGGCAGTGCATTCCAGGCACCCACCACTCTCTGTGTAAAGAACCTCTGACATCTCCCCTATACCTTCCTCCAATCACCTTAAAATTATGTCCCCTCGTGACAGCCATTTCCACCCTGGGGAAAAGTCTCTGGCTATCCACTCTATCCATGCCTCTCATCACCTTGTACACCTCGATCAAGTCACCTCTCGGCCTTCTTCGCTCCAGTGAGAAAAGCCCTAGCTCCCTCAACCTTTCTTCATAAGACATGCCCTCCAGTCCAGGCAGCATCCTGGTAAATCTCCTCTGTACCCTCTCCAAAGCCTCCACATCCTTCCTATAATGAGGCGACCAGAACTGGACACAATATTCCAAGTGTGGTCTAACCAGGGTTTTATAAAGCTGCAGCAAAACCTCGCGGCTCTTAAACTCAATCCCCCTGTTAATAAAAGCCAACACAACATACGCCTTCTTAACAACCCTATCAACCTGGGTGACAACTTTGAGTGATCTCTGTACGTGGACCCCAAGATCCCTCTGTTCCTCCACACTTCCAAGAATCCTGCCTTTAACCCTGTATTCAGGGTAAAGGCCTTAAATAGGCTAGGAGATTGGGCCAAAATTTGGTAGATGGAGTTTAATGTGGATAAGTGTGAGTCATGTCATGTCAAAGAATGTCATAGAATTTACAGTGCAGAAGGAGGCCACTCGGCCCATCGAGTCTGCACCGGCTCTTGGAAAGAGCACCCTACCCAAGGTCAACACATCCACCCTATCCCCATGACCCAGTAACCCCACCCAACACTAAGGGCAATTTTGGACACTCAGGGCAATTTATCACGGCCAATCCACCTAACCTGCACATCTTTGGACTGTGGGAGGAAACCGGAGCACCCGGAGGAAACCCACGCACACACGGGGAGGATGTGCAGACTCCGCACAGACAGTGACCCAAGCCGGGAATCGAACCCAGGACCCTGGAGCTGTGAAGCAATTGTGCTATCCACAATGCTACCGTGCTGCATAAATAAAAGAATATCAATTTGGGCCAAAAAAATAGAAAGGCAAATTATTATGTAAATGTAAAGCAGATTCACAATGTGTCTGGGCAGCGGGATCTGGGTGAATTTGTGCATGAATCACAGAAAGTCGGTTTGCAGGTACAGCCTGTAATTAAAAAGCAAATGGAATGTTAGCGTTTATTGCGAAAGGACTGGAGTATAAAAGTAGAGAAGTGTTGTTGCAATTGTACAGGGTGTTGGTGAGACCACATCTGGAGTATTGTGTCCAGTTTCGGTCTCCTTATTTGAGGAAGGATGTGGGGCATAGAACATAGAACATAGAACGATACAGCGCAGTACAGGCCCTTCGGCCCACGATGTTGCACCGAAACAAAAGCCATCTAACCTACACTATGCCATTATCATCCATATGTTTATCCAATAAACTTTTAAATGCCCTCAATGTTGGCGAGTTCACTACTGTTGCAGGTAGGGCATTCCACGGCCTCACCACTCTTTGCGTAAAGAACCTACCTCTGACCTCTGTCCTATATCTATTACCCCTCAGTTTAAGGCTATGTCCCCTCGTGCTAGCCATTTCCATCCGCGGGAGAAGGCTCTCACTGTCCACCCTATCTAACCCCCTGATCATTTTGTATGCCTCTATTAAGTCTCCTCTCAACCTTCTTCTCTCTAACGAAAACAACCTCAAGTCCATCAGCCTTTCCTCATAAGATTTTCCCTCCGTACCAGGCAACATCCTGGTAAATCTCCTCTGCACCCGTTCCAAAGCTTCCACGTCCTTCCTATAATGAGGTGACCAATACTCCAAATGCGGCCGTACCAGAGTTTTGTACAGCTGCAACATGACCTCCTGACTCCGGAACTCAATCCCTCTACCAATAAAGGCCAAAACTCCATAGGCCTTCTTCACAACCCTATCAACCTGGGTGGCAACTTTCAGGGATCTATGTACATGGACACCGAGATCCCTCTGCTCATCCACACTTCCAAGAATTTTACCATTCGCCAAATATTCCGCATTCCTGTTATTCCTTCCAAAGTGAATCACCTCACACTTCTCTACATTAAACTCCATTTGCCACTTCTCAGCCCAGCTCTGCAGCTTATCCATGTCCCTCTGTAACCTGCAACATCCTTCCGCACTGTCGACAACACCACCGACTTTAGTATCGTCTGCAAATTTACTCACCCACCCTTCTGCGCCCTCCTCTAGGTCATTGATAAAAATGACAAACAGCAACGGCCCCAGAACAGATCCTTGTGGTACTCCACTTGTAACTGAGCACCATTCTGAACATTTCCCATCAACCACCACCCTCTGTCTTCTTTCAGCTAGCCAATTTCTGATCCACATCTCTAAATCACCCTCAATCCCCTGCCTCGGTATTTTCTGCAATAATCTACCATGGGGAACCTTATCAAACGCTTTACTGAAATCCATATACACCACATCAACTGCTCTACCCTCGTCTACCTGTTCAGTCACTTTCTCAAAGAACTCGATAAGGTTTGTGAGGCATGACCTACCCTTCACAAAGCCATGCTGACTATCCCTAATCATATTATTCCTATCTAGATGATTATAAATCTTGTCTCTTATAATCCCCTCCAAGACTTTACCCACTACAGACGTGAGGCTCACCGGTCTATAGTTGCCGGGGTTGTCTCTGCTCCCCTTCTTGAACAAAGGGACCACATTTGCTATCCTCCAGTCCTCTGGCACTATTCCTGTAGCCAATGATGACATAAAAATCAAAGCCAAAGGCTCAGCAATCTCTTCCCTGGCTTCCCAGAGAATCCTAGGATAAATCCCATCAGGCCCCGGGGACTTATCTATTTTCAGCCTGTCCAGAATTGCCAACACCTCTTCCCTACGTACCTCAATGCCATCTATTCTAATTGCCTGGGTCTCAGCATTCTCCTCCACAACATTCTCTTTTTCCTGAGTGAATACTGACAAAAAATATTCATTTAGTATCTCGCCTATCTCTTCAGACTCCACACACAACTTCCCATCCCTGTCCTTGACTGGTCCTACTCTTTCCCTAGTCATTCGCTTATTCCTGACATACCTATAGAAAGCTTTTGGGTTTTCCTTGATCCTACCTGCCAAATACTTCTCATGTCCCCTCCTTGCTCGTCTTAGCTCTCTCTTTAGATCCTTCCTCGCTACCTTGTAACTATCCATCGCCCCAACTGAAACTTCACACCTCATCTTCACATAGGCCTCCCTCTTCCTCTTAACAAGAGATTCCACTTCTTTGGTAAACCACGGTTCCCTCGCTCAACGCCTTCCTCCCTGCCTGACCGGTACGTACTTATCAAGAACACGCAGTAGCTGTTCCTTGAACAAGCTCCACTTATCCAGTGTGCCCAACACTTGCAGCCTACTTCTCCACCTTTTCCCCCCCCCCAAGTCATGTCTAATGGCATCATAATTGCCCTTCCCCCAGCTATAACTCTTGCCCTGCGGGGTATACTTATCCCTTTCCATCATTAACGTAAACGTCACCGAATTGTGGTCACTGTCCCCAAAGTGCTCACCTACCTCCAAATCTAACACCTGGCCTGGTTCATTACCCAAAACCAAATCCAAAGTGGCCTCGCCTCTTGTTGGCCTGTCAACATATTGTGTCAGGAAACCCTCCTGTACACATTGTACAAAAAACGACCCATCTAATGTACTCGAACTATATATTTTCCAGTCAATATTTGGAAAGTTAAAGTCTCCCATAATAACTACCCTGTTACTTTCGCTCTTATCCAGAATCATCTTCGCCACCCTTTCCTCTACATCCCTAGAACTATTTGGAGGACTATAGAAAACTCCCCTATAGAAAGCATTGGAGGCAGTTCAGAGGCGGGTCACCAGATTGATTCCGGGGATGAAAGGGTTGACGTGTGAGGAGAGATTAAACAGTTTGGGGTTATACTCGCTGGAGTTTAGAAGGATGAGCAGGGGATCTGATCGAGGTGTATAAAATACTAAAGGGATTGATAAAGTAAACATAGGCCAAATATTCCCCCTTGTGGGATAATCTACAACGAGAGGTCACAGATATAGGTTGAGAGGCGGTAGATTTAGAACTGAGATGAGGAGGAACTACTTCTCGCAGAGGGTGGTGAATCTGTGGAACTTGCTGCCGCAGAGTGCGGTGGAATCTGAGTCATTAAATGGTTTTGAGAAGGAGATAGATATATTTCTGATAAAAAGGGTTAAAGGGATAAGGGGAACAGGTGGGAGGTGGATTTGAACCACGAAGAGATTGTGCGCGAGGAGTGAGTGAAGTTGCGCCCTAAAGTCTGCATCTGGGGAATCGGACGTGCCTTCTGGAGATAGAGTGTGTACCCACAGAGCGAGGTGGAGGATCTTGCACGCCTGTGCGCCTAGCAGAGAGTCCTTCGAGGATCCTATGATTTCAAATGATAATGTGGCTTTGTGTGAGTTGTGTATAACATCGAGCTGGCAGGACCCCGTGGCCGGGATGACGTTTCCATTGTAGTCAACCAGCTGACAGTGGGATGGCAGATTCGGTGGTTTAACCTTCAAGGTCTGGAAGGCTGACCATGTGAGGAGATTGGCGGAGGCACCAGTGTCCAGGCGAAATGTGATCTGGGATCGGTTGACCATTAGGGTGGCACATCACTCATCGCCCGGATCAATGCTGTGCACTGGCAGCGGCTGGTGGTTCCGACTTGGGGACATCCGGTTCTTGTGGATTACCGCAACGAGGAAGGGCTCCCTGTCTTCGGTATCGCTGGTCTGCATATTATCTGGATATGACTCAGTGTAGGGGGGCTGAATGGCCCGCACGTCCCTGCGAGGCTGGCGGAATTGTTGGGAGTTGGCAGGTTGAGCTGCTCGACAGCAGGCAGCATAGTGGCCCAACCTGCCACATCGTAGTCATTGTCGCACTTTAGCCGGACATTGCCGCTTTAAGTGGGCGGAGCCACAGTTGCCGCACGTCGTGACGCACGTCGTTGCGCCACCGCGCATGCGCGGTGCGGTCCTGCGTAGAGCGCGCCTGCGCATCACGTTCCTCTGCGTCAATGTCCCCACTTTTGGCGCATACAAGCACGGGAGGCCTCGGAAAATGCGCGAAATGGCCGCCCTCGTCTGGGCCGTGGGCCGGGAGGTACTCGATCGACTGGACCCACTCCGCCTCGCGGGGCCCGTGCCGTTTCGGCCACCTGGATTTGGGAGTACCGGCTGGTCGCGTTCTCATGGAGGACGCAGGTCTCGATGGCAGTCGCTAGAGTGAATCACTTTATTTTAAGGAGCTCCTGGCGTACGGTGTCTGAGATGACCCCAAAAACTATCTGATCCCGTATCATGGAGTCGGAGATGGCCCCATAGCCGCAGGACTGCGCGAGGATACGGAGGTGTGTTAAGTATGATTGGAAAGGCTCATCCTTACCCTGCAGGCGCTGCTGGAAGAGGTACCTCTCGAAGCTCTCATTGACTTCCACGCTGAAGTGTTCCTCGAACTTAAGAAGCACCGTCTTATATTTTGTTTTGCCCTCGCCTTCCGCGAATGCCAGGGAGTTATAGATGTGGATGGCCTGTTGCCCCGCCGTGGAGAGGAGGAGGGCAATCTTCCTGGTGTCCGATGCTGTCTGTGGCTTTGAGGAAGAGCTGGAAGCGCTGTTTAAACAGCTTCCAGTTTACGCCGAGATTACCAGCGATTCGGAGCGGCTGCAGCGGGCTGATGTTTTCCATGGAGCAGGATGGCGGATCTCTGAAGAGGTGCAGGTAGGTCTCACAGTCGCTGGTTTGCGTCCACTACTGGTATCATGTCGTGTTGGGTGTTCTGATGCACAAATGATCCAACACGGCTGTAGATGGTACAACTCTGTTTTATTGTCTAATCAACGGTAGCTACTAACTACTGGCTTGGGTGCTTCACCAGCTAACCTGTGGACCCAGCCTTATCACTATCTTAGTGAGACACTCAGCACATGGACTATATCTGAGTGGCGCGCTGTGAGCTCTGTGCTCTGAGCTATCTCCTGGTAGAATGAGCGGGAACTGTGGTGTTCCCTGTTTTATAGTGCGTGTGCTCTCACTGGTGATTGGCTGCGATGTTGTGTGTGTGTTGATTGGTCCAACTGCATATCCATCAGTGTGTGTGTGATTGCACCATGATATGCTGATGTGGATATCATGACAAAAACTGAACACAATACTCCAGATGTGGCCTCACTAACACCTTATACAATTGCAGCAGAACCTCCCTAGTCTTAAACTCCATCCCTCTAGCAATGAAGGACAAAATTCCATTTGCCTTCTTAATCACCTGTTGCACCTGTAAACCAGCTTTTTGCAACTCATTATAGGGATTCCATTCCTTCCTCTCGATTTCATCCCTCTCTGTCCCCGTTAACGTGTGGAATTCTTCAGTCCTGCAGTACTCAGCGATGGCTGAGTGGATATTGTTGTATTTTATCGTTCTCTCTGACGAACAGCACAGTCCTGTGGCTCCAGTTTCTGATTATAATTCTCCCTTCACCTTGTGATTGGTTTTTCAGCATCAACACTCTGCTCGATGTTGGCCTGGGGCATGTGGATGCTGGTACGAAGATTGAGCACCAGCTGATCCTCCGCAATAAGGAGTTCTTTGTCAATGGTGATGTGAAGATGATACCAGACCCACCACCACTCACGCGTTTGCCTTCCGAAGAGATTGCAAAGGATGGCGAGCTAACAATTGAGCAGCTCCAAAACCTCTATCGGCAGTTCCTGCTGGTAGCACCCACAGGTGAGCCCTCAGTCAAAGAAAAGCTGTAATAGACTTATCAAGGGTGCCAATAACTCCAAAAGAACACTCCACCCTGGAAGGAATGGCTGTCTGTATATGGGAGAGCACACTTCGAAGGTGTAGGTCCTGACAGACTCTCCTATGCTGCTCGTTGAACCAGGTGTGACATTAATGGTAGAGTGGGGGATATCCCGGGCCAGGGGGTTACAGATTGGGGTTGATACAATTCTGCTGCTGCTGATGGCCCACAGCGCCTCCTGGAGGCCCAGTCTGGAGTTGCTGGATCTGTTTGAAGTCTGTCCCATTTAGCTCGGTGGTCGTGCCACACAACACGATGGAGGGTTTCCTCACTGTGAAGACGGGGCTTTGTCTCCACAAGGACTATGCGGTGGTCACTGCTACCGATACTGTCACGGACAGATACATCTGCAGCAGGCAGCTTGGGGGGGATGAGGTCAAGTATGTTTTTCCCTCTTGTTGGTTCCCTCACCATCCAGCCTGACAGACATGTCCTTCAGGGCCAAGGCAGTTCAGTTGGAAGGAGTGTGTGTTCCTTTTGTTGTATCTTGATTTAATGCTGAAATTACTACAAAGATCCTTCTGCTTTCATTTTCTCTTCCTTTTGAATGGTTCAATACAAGTGTGTAGCCTGCTGCAACTAAAACAGAGAATGCTGGGAAAACGCAGCAGGTCTGGCAACACCTGTGGAGAGGGAAACAGAGTTAATGTTTTGAGTCCGTATGACTCTTCTCCGGAGATAGAGGGTGAAATGTGATGGGTTACAAACTGTTGTGTTAGTAGAGGTTTTACGGTACCTGGTAGTGCTGGAACACCATTGGTAGAAACTGTATGCTTCCTATGTTTGAGGGCAAATCAACATCTGACATGTGGGAGGCTTTCAAGTGTCAGTTGAAAGGAATACAGGACCGGCATGTTCCTGTGAGGAAGAAAGATAAATACGGCAATTTTCGGGAACCTTGGATAACGAGAGATATTGTAGGCCTCGTCAAAAAGGAAAAGGAGGCATTTGTCAGGGCTAAAAGGCTGGGAACAGACGAAGCCTGCGTGGAATATAAGGAAAGTAGGAAGGAACTTAAGCAAGGAGTCAGGAGGGCTAGAAGGGGTCACGAAAGGTCATTGGCAAATAGGGTTAAGGAAAATCCCAAGGCTTTTTACACGTACATAAAAAGCAAGAGGGTAGCCAGGGAACGGGTTGGCCCACTGAAGGATAGGCAAGGGAATCTATGTGTGGAGCCAGAGGAAATGGGCGAGGTACTAAATGAATACTTTGCATCAGTATTCACCAAAGAGAAGGAATTGGTAGATGTTGAGTCTGGAGAAGGGGGTGTAGATAGCCTGGGTCACATTGTGATCCAAAAAGACGAGGTGTTGCGTCTCTTAAAAAATATTAAGGTAGATAAGTCCCCAGGGCCTGATGGGATCTACCCCAGAATACTGAAGGAGGCTGGAGAGGAAATTGCTGAGGCCTTGACAGAAATCTTTGGATCCTCGCTGTCTTCAGGGGATGTCCCGGAGGACTGGAGAATAGCCAATGTTGTTCCTCTGTTTAAGAAGGGTAGCAAGGATAATCCCGGGAACTACAGGCCGGTGAGCCTTACTTCAGTGGTAGGGAAATTACTGGAGAGAATTCTTCGAGACAGGATCTACTCCCATTTGGAAGCAAATGGACGTATTAGTGAGAGGCAGCACGGTTTTGTGAAGGGGAGGTCGTGTCTCACTAACTTGATAGAGTTTTTCGAGGAGGTCACTAAGATGATTGATGCAGGTAGGGCAGTAGATGTTGTCTGTATGGACTTCAGTAAGGCCTTTGACAAGGTCCCTCATGGTAGACTAGTACAAAAGGTGAAGTCACACGGGATCAGGGGGGAGCTGGCAAGGTGGATACAGAACTGGCGAGGCCATAGAAGGCAGAGAGTAGCAATGGAGGGATGCTTTTCTAATTGGAGGGCTGTGACCAGTGGTGTTCCACAGGGATCAGTGCTGGGACCTTTGCTGTTTGTAGTATATATAAATGATTTGGAGGAAAATGTAACTGGTCTGATTAGTAAGTTTGCAGACGACACAAAGGTTGGTGGAATTGCGGATAGCGATGAGGACTGTCGGAGGATACAGCAGGATTTAGATTGTTTGGAGACTTGGGCGGAGAGATGGCAGATGGAGTTTAATCCGGACAAATGTGAGGTAATGCATTTTGGAAGGTGTAATGCAGGTAGGGAATATACAGTGAAGGTAGAACCCTCAAGAGTATTAAAAGTCAAAGAGATCTAGGAGTACAGATCCACAGGTCATTGAAAGGGGCAACACAGGTGGAGAAGGTAGTCAAGAAGGCATACGGCATGCTTGCCTTCATTGGCCGGGGCATTGAGTATAAGAATTGGCAAGTCATGTTGCAGCTGTATAGAACCTTAGTTAGGCCACACTTGGAGTATAGTGTTCAATTCTGGTCGCCACACTACCAGAAGGATGTGGAGGCTTTAGAGAGGGTGCAGAAGAGATTTACCAGAATGTTGCCTGGTATGGAGGGCATTAGCTATGAGGAGCGGTTGAATAAACTCGGTTTGTTCTCACTGGAACGAAGAAGGTTGAGGGGAGACCTGATAGAGGTATACAAAATTATGAGGGGCATAGACAGAGTGGATAGTCAGACGCTTTTCCCCAGGGTAGAGGGGTCAATTACTAGGGGGCATAGGTTTAAGGTGAGAGGGGCAAGGTTTAGAGTAGATGTACGAGGCAAGTTTTTTACGCAGAGGGTAGTGGGTGCCTGGAACTCGCTACCGGAGGAGGTAGTGGAAGCAGGGACGATAGGGACATTTAAGGGGCATCTTGACAAATATATGAATAGGATGGGAATAGAAGGATACGGACCCAGGAAATGTAGAAGATTGTAGTTTAGTCGGGCAGCATGGTCGGCACGGGCTTGGAGGGCCGAAGGGCCTGTTCCTGTGCTGTACATTTCTTTGTTCTTTGTTCTTTGTATTGGTCAAGATGTATGGTAGCTCCGACCTGCTGGGCGGGGTATAAGAGCCCGTGCCGCCCCAGCAGCCTTCATTCTGTACCTGAGCTGCTGGGGGAAACATGTAGCTTATTAAAGCCTTCAGTTGGACTACAACCTCGCTTTAGTGGTCATTGATCGTGCATCAACTGTATAAAAGGGGGTGGGGCAGCAGCAAGGAAGGTCAGCGGTTGGTGGAGGGTCGGGGAGGTTGCTGCAATGATGTGTCGGCCAAGAGACAGAGGAAGCATAGATGATAACAGTGTGACGAGTTGGACAAGGTGCTGGTGGTGGTACAAAGTTAAGATATCAGAATGTGTTAATGGAATAATAAAAATCAGTGCTCAGTGAAAACAAAACGAAAGAACAAGTGAGAGATGGCCCAGTGGGGGAGGGAGAGAGTTTTTTTTGAATAGGGATGAAAAATGTTTGGGATATTTAAAAAAATCAGGTCAAGATGGAGGAGAAAGGAGAATGCAGAGTCCAGAATGTGTGAAGTGCCTCATTGTAAGATGAGGTGCTACTCCCCCACCTTGCCCGGGGCTTCACTGGAGCATTGCAGCAGGCCAGGGACGGACATGTGGGCATGACGGAAAGGCACAAAAGGAAGGTTGGGTTCACGCTCGGAGACTGAGTGAAGGTGTTCCACACAGCAGTCACCCTGGCTGCGTTTAGACTCCCCAATGTAGAGGAGCAAATATGCTCGACCAAATTGAAGGAGGTGCGATTGAAATGCTGCTTCATCTGAAAGGAATGTTTGGAATGTGATAGAGCCGCCCCTTTAAGGGTGGGGTGGGCTTGATGGACCATGTGACCGGCTCGTGGCCAATCACGCAGAACTGCGCAGACCCCAGCCAATAGGGAGTTTTTGTGGGGCCCTGGGAACAGGAACCCAGGCTGTGTGGACCCCAAAGCCAAAGGGATTTCAGAGAACCTGGGCGGGATTCTCCGACCCCCCGCTAGGTCAGAGAATCCCCGGGGGGAGGCGCGAATCGCGCCCCGCTGCCCCAACGCTGGCTGCCGTATTCTCCGGTGCCGTTTTTCGGGCGGCGGCGGGATTCCGGTTGGGGGCCTTTGACAGTGCCCCCCCCCCCCGGCGATTCTCCAGGCCACGATGGGCCGAGCGATTTGGCCAGTCCCGCCGGCGTTAATTACTCACCTCATGCACGGCGGGATCTGGCAGGTGGGTATAGGGGGGCAGTGCTCGGGGGGGGTGGACGCGGGGGGATCCGACCCCAGGGGGGCTCCCACGGTGGCCTGGCCCACGATCGGGGCCCAACGAACTGCGGGCAGGCTTGTTCTTTCTTCCGCGCCGGGTCCCTGTAGGGCTCCACCATATTGCCCGGGGGCCGGCGCAGAGAAGAGAACCCCCCGCGCATGCGCGAAGATATGCCAGCCCTTCGGCGCCGACTGGAGTGGCACCAACCCCTCCCGCGTCAACCTAGCCCCCTAAAATGTGGAGACTTCCGCACTTTCGGGAGCTGTTGAATCCGGAGTGGTTGCCGCCAGTTTTCCCGCCGGCGTGGGGATTTAGTCCCCAGTAGGGAGAATCCCGGCCATTGTATTTTAGGTATTGAGTGCAGTCAGGGTTAAAAGCCTGGGTTAGTGTGTGTGATTGCTGCAGTCACGTTTTTAAAATCCTGGTTTAAAAGACACTTTGGCTATAAGGGACAATTAATCATCGCAAGGGTTTGGGCGGATGGAATTTTGTTTCTATGAAGAAGGCTCCCTGGGGAGTAGATAACTAGAGACACTGTGTTTGGCCTTAATAAGGTGATTTGGTAATCGAAGGAGCAGGTGTTAAAACAGCCAGGTGTTGAGTTTCAGTTTTAGGTGTCAGTTCAGTTAAAGATTTGGCTGTGTGCGGGCCAGCAGCTTTCCTCAAAGAAGTTTAGTTAAATAGATTTTGCCTGTGAACAGAACAGTAGTTTCAGAAAAGGCTGGCAGATTAAACAGTAATTTGAGATAGACAATAATCGGCAGCTGGATTCCTGAAGGCTCTCTTTTTCTCAAAGTGGTTTATCCAAGGTATCTCTTTACAGAGGTTTTCCTGGGTTGGCTGACTGTATTTTACAGTGGATTTTGACTTGAGAGGGGTTTTGCTTGAGTGGAGATAAAGATAGCAGCGAGGAGTTAGTGTTTCATGTTATTGTTAAGCATTATGAGGGGCTGGTTTAGCACAGTGGGCTAAACATCTGACTTGTAATGCACAACAATGCCAGCAGCGCGGGTTCAATTCCAGTACTGGCCTCCCCGAACAGGCGCCGGAATGTGGCGACTAGGGGCTTTTCACAGTAACTTAATTGAAGCCTACTTGCGACAATAAGCGATTTTATATATATATATTATATATTATATTTAGCTATTTTCTTAATGAGGGTTTGAGTTAGTAATACTGTGTTAGTAATAGAGTTTGTTTTAATATACAATATCCCTATTTGTGTGTGGAATAACCCCTAGAGCAAAGTAACCTTTCCTCACAGTCTTACAAATTAATAAAATATTGGCGTTTCTGTCCGGTATCCTAGCTGGTGGAATCTGGCCCAGGATTGTAATAGAAACGATTAGACCTGTTATATTGAATTCTGCGCATGTAACGTATCTTTCATCGGTAAGCCCTTTGTTAACTATGAGAAGCCTCCAGTGTTTGTCTCAAACCACCACGTTGGCGACAAGGTGAAAGGTTCGATCGCAGCCGAGAGTTGTCGTGAATGGAGGGAGAGGGTGGGAAGGAAGCAGCAGTTAAGAAAAGAAAGAAGCTCCGACAAGAGTCGGGAAACCATCACGTGAGTGGAAATGCCGATCATTGGTAAACTGCACCAGTTTCACCAAGGGGTTTACCATTGGAGTTAGTTTATTGAACGGTTCCGCTATTTTTTGACCACGAGCGAGATCACAGGCGAGGACAAGCGGAGGGTGATACTTCTGATAGTTTGCGGGTCGCAAACATATAATTTAATTAGGAACCTCTCGTCCCCGGAGGCAAATAACTCAAAGACCTTTGACCAGATAGTGAAATTGGTCAAAGAACATTTCAACCCGAGGCCCTCGATTATCCTCCGACGTTATAAATTTAAACTCTTGTGATGAGACATCATGAGGAGTCCATCGGAGATTTTATGGCCAGACTTCACTAGCTTGCTGAGCACTGTGAATTCGGGGCTGTGCTCAGTGACATGTTGCTTAACCGGCTGGCTTGTAGGATTCACAACATTAATATCTAGAACAAGCTCCTGACTGAAATCGCTATAACTTTGGAAAATGTGATCGAGATAGATCAGGTGGTGGGGTGAACCAAAAAAGATGCCACTGAGCTCCACAGCATGGAGGGGAGGTATAGTCACAAGGTGCGAGGCAGCATCAACAGGAACAGCAGAGAACCAGGCACGGCCCTCTGGATCAGACCGGAGTCAAAGGATCGAGAAAAAGATGGGACGTCAGCCCAAGTCCGAGGGGGACTGCTATCGCTGTGGGGCAGACCTTCCCCAAGAGAGCTGCCATGTTCAGGAGTCTGCCGGCATACAGTTCAATCGCAGAGATCACTTTCCAACACGTTCCCGCACAAGGTAAAGTGCGTCAATGCAAATAAACCCCAGCCATAGCTATCACTGCGCCACTGAACATTGTGGAGAAGATGTGGAGATGCTGGCGTTGGACTGGGGTGAGCACAGTAAGAAGTCTTACAACACCAGGTTAAAGTCCAACAGGTTTGTTTTGAATCACTAGCTTTCGGAGCACTGCTCCTTCCTCAGGTGAATGAAGAGGTATGTTCCAGAAACACATATATAGACAAATTCAAAGATGCCAAACAATGCTTGGAATGCGAGCATTTGCAGGTAATTAAGTCTGAAGTCTTAAGTTTCTGGAATCTACCTCTTCATTCACCTGAGGAAGGAGCAGCGCTCCGAAAGCTAGTGACATCGAAACAAACCTGTTGGACTTTAACCTGGTGTTGTAAGACTTCGTACTAGAGTAGAGAAGAGCTCTGAAGAGGGGCGTTGGGCGCAATTTTCAAAATTCCCAATGCCGTCCTCCAAGATGTCCGAAGGCAGTATGAAGGGGTATTTCACGAGCTGAGCCGGATCAAAAGCGCCAAAGCCAAACTCTACGCCAATCCGGACTCGACACTCATGGCCCTCAATCTGCCCCACATCAGACGGTTGAGATGAATTTGGAGATTAGGAGGACTGAGTATAATCAGACATTCAGTTCTCTGAGTGGGCAGCGCCAATAGACCCCGTTCTCAAACCAGATCATTTGCTAAGAATTGTGGGGATTACAAACTAACCATAAATCAGGTTGCCCAGGTTAATAAATACCCGATTACCCAGAAGGATGCTGCGTCTGTGGGTGGGTGCAGAGGTCTCGGAGGTCTCCGGGCCCATTGGCTTTCTGATAGACTCTCTTTCCCCTGTGTCTTTTGGAATGTTTTTAAACTCTGTATATGGGGCAGCACGGTAGCATTGTGGGTAGCACAATTGCATCACAGCTCCAGAGTCCCAGGTTCGATTCCCGGCTTGGGTCACTGTCTGTGCGGAGTCTGCACGTCCTCCCCGTGTGTGCGTGGGTTTCCTCCGGGTGCTCCGGTTTCCTCCCACAGTCCAAAGATGTGCAGGTTAGGTGGATTGGCCATGATAAATTGCCCTTAGTGTCCAAAATTGGACTTAGTGTTGGGTGGGGTTACTGGGTTATGGGGATAAGGTGGCGGTGTTGACCTTGGGTAGGGTGCTCTTTCCAAGAGCCAGTGCAGACTCGATGGGCCGAATGGCCTCCTTCTGCACTGTAAATTCTATGAAATATAGTTTTTGATGCCGTTTGTAATAAGGGACGTAACGGGGGTGCGGGATGTGGTGGCGCGGCCCCTTAAAGGGAGGGGCAGGCTCGGGGGACCATGTTACCGGCTTGGGGCCAATCGTGGGGGAGAGGGCAAACCCCTGCCAACAGGGAGTTGGCGCAGGGCCCTCAGAGCGGGATTGCGGTCAATGGAACCTGGAGCCAAAGTGGTTTGACCTGTTATACTGAGCTCTGTGCCTGTTACTGATCTGCCTTTCATCAGTTAACCTCGCTGGGAACTACTGGAAACCTCCAGTGTTTGTCTCGAAGCAGCACAGGGACTTGGCCGGTGATGAAGAAGGAGGTAAAGGGGCAGGAGTTTCACCTTCTGCAATTGCAAGGAAAGGTGCTGTGGGATATTCCTGTAGGGTATTCGTATGCAGTAGTCCTGTGCGGTTACCCATGTATACTCCATTTGGGTTTCTTTGGTTGTCTATGGGGTTTTCTGTGGTTTCTAAGGGTTTTCTGTGCGTTTTGATGGGTTTATTTGGGGTTCTAAGGGTTTCTATGGGTTTTCTATGGGGTTTGGTTGGGTTTATCTGAGGTTCTAAGTGTTTCTGTGTGTTCCTCAGTGTTTTCTATTAGTTTTGATGGGTTTATTTGGGGTTCTAAGGGTTTTCTATGGGTTCTGATTGGTTTATATGGGATTTCTGTGTGTTTCTTTGGGTTTTCTATTAGTTTTGATGGGTTTAAAAGGGGTTCTAAGGGTTTCTATGGGTTTTCTATGGGTTCTGATGGGTTTAAAAGGGGTTCTAAGGGTTTTCTATGGGGTTTGGTTGGGTTTATCTGAGGTTCTAAGTGTTTCTGTGTGTTCCTCAGTGTTTTCTATGGGTTCTGATGGGTTTAAAAGAGGTTCTAAGGGTTAATGTGGGTTTTTGTGGGTTTCTATGGCAGACGGAAAAGTGGAGCTCGGAACAAAAGCAACACGACCGTGGTCTGACTGGATGGTGAAGGATCGACGCGCCTAATCCTGCTCCTAAACCCGATGTTCCTCACAGCCTAAATAAAACCATTGTTTTGCCGATGGATTGTGATTGTAACTCCTTCTTGGTTATATTGCAGGGTTAATGCTGAAAAAGACATTCATTGAGCTTTTACAGGATCTGGTATCACTGGACCTTAGCTCCGAACAACTGCCTGAGCAATGGAGGTCTCTCTCTTACACACAGGTGGGATGATTCTTTTTTTTAAATCAATTTAGAGTACCCAATTCATTTTTTCCAATTAAGGGGCACTTTAGCGTGGCCAATTCACCTACCCTGCGCATCTTTTAGGTTGTGGGGGCGAAACCCACGCAAACACGGGGAGAATGTGCAAACTCCACACGGACAGTGACCCAGAGCCGGGATCGAACCTGGGACCTCGGCACCGTGAGGCAGCAGGGCTAACCCATTGTGCCACCGTGCTGCCCTGGGTGGGCCGATTCTTAACTGAGAGACTGACATTCCACACAAAACACTTTCCTCAGGTTAAACATGATATGATTAACTCACTTAAAGGACAAAAAAGGACACTGTCCTGTGTAATGAGACAGGATTGATTAATGATCTCATAGTTAGGGATCCTCTCAGAAGGAGCGATCACAATATGGTGGAATTTAAAATACAGATGGAGGGTGAGAAGGTAAAATCAAGCACTAGTGTTTTGTGCTTAAACAAAGGAGATTACAATGGGATGAGAGAAGAACTAGCTAAGGTAGACTGGGAGCAAAGCCTTTTTGGTGAAACAGTTGAGGAACAGTGGAGAACCTTCCAAGCGATTTTTCACAGTGCTCAGCAAAGGTTTATACCAACAAAAAGGAAGAACGGTAGAAAGAGGGAAAATCGACCGTGGATATCGAAGGAAATAAGGGAAAGTATCAAAAAGAACAAAGAAATGTGCAGCACAGGAACAGGCCCATCGGCCCTCCAAGCCCGTGCCGACAATGCTGCCCGACTAAACTACAATCTTCTACACTTCCTGGGTCCGTATCCCTCTATTCCCATCCTATTCATGTATTTGTCAAGATGCCCCTTAAATGTCACTATTGTCCCTGCTTCCACCACCTCCTCCGGTAGCGAGTTCCAGGCACCCACTACCCTCTGCGTAAAAAACTTGCCTCGTACATCTACTCTAAACCTTGCCCCTCTCACCTTAAACCTATGCCCCCTAGTAATTGACCCCTCGACCCCAGGGAAAAGCCTCTGACTATCCACTCTGTCTCTGCCCCTCATAATTTTGTAGACCTCTATCAGGTCTCCCCTCAACCTCCTTCGTTCCAGTGAGAACAAACCGAGTTGATTCAACCGCTCCTCATACCTAATGCCCTCCATACCAGGCAACATTCTGGTAAATCTCTTCTCCACCCTCTCTAAAACCTCCACATCCTTCTGGTAGTGTGGCGACCAGAATTGAACACTATACTCCAAGTGTGGCCTAACTAAGGTTCTATACAGCTGCAACATGACTTGCCAATTCTTATACTCAATGCCCCGGCCAATGAAGGCAAGCATGCCGTATGCCTTCTTGACTACCTTCTCCACCTGTGTTGCCCCTTTCAATGACCTGTGGACCTGTACTCCTAGATCTCTTTGACTTTCAATACTCTTGAGGGTTCTACCATTCACTGTATATTCCCTACCTGCATTAGACCTTCCAAAATGCATTACCTCACATTTGTCCGGATTGAACTCCATCTGCCATCTCTCCGCCCAAGCCTCCAAACAATCTAAATCCTGCTGTATCCTCTGACAGTCCTCATCGCTATCCGCAATTCCACCAACCCTTGTGTCGTCTGCAAACTTACTAATCAGCCCAGTTACATTTTCCTCCAAATCATTTATATATACTACAAACAGCAAAGGTCCCAGCACTGATCCCTGTGGAACACCACTGGTCACAGCCCTCCAATCAGAAAAGCATCCTTCCATTGCTACTCTCTGCCTTCTATGACCTAGCCAGTTCTGTATCCACCTTGCCAGCTCCCCCCTGATCCCGTGTGACTTCACCTTTTGTACTAGTCTACCATGAGGGACCTTGTCAAAGGCCTTACTGAAGTCCATATAGACAACATTCACTGCCCTACCTGCATCAATCATCTTAGTGACCTCCTCGAAAAACTCTATCAAGTTAGTGAGACACGACCTCCCCTTCACAAAACCATGCTGCCTCTCACTAATACGTCCATTTGCTTCCAAATGGGAGTAGATCCTGTCTCGAAGAATTCTCTCCAGTAATTTCCCTACCACTGAAGTAAGGCTCACCGGCCTGTAGTTCCCTGGATTATCCTTGCTACCCTTCTTAAACAGAGGAACAACATTGGCTATTCTCCAGTCCTCCGGGACATCCCCTGAAGACAGTGAGGATCCAAAGATTTCTGTCAAGGCCTCAGCAATTTCCTCTCCAGCCTCCTTCAGTATTCTGGGGTAGATCCCATCAGGCCCTGGGGACTTATCTACCTTAATATTTTTTAAGACACCCAACACCTCGTCTTTTTGGATCTCAATGTGACCCAGGCTATCTACACACCCTTCTCCAGACTCAACATCTACCAATTTC
Organism: Scyliorhinus torazame; assembly: GCF_047496885.1. NCBI lineage: Eukaryota > Metazoa > Chordata > Chondrichthyes > Carcharhiniformes > Scyliorhinidae > Scyliorhinus > Scyliorhinus torazame. The sequence goes on from NC_092715.1 coordinate 6,617,905, forward strand.
TTCTCTTTGGTGAATACTGATGCAAAGTATTCATTTAGTACCTCGCCCATTTCCTCTGGCTCCACACATAGATTCCCTTGCCTATCCTTCAGTGGGCCAACCCTTTCCCTGGCTACCTTCTTGCTTTTTATGTACGTGTAAAAAGCCTTGGGATTTTCCTTAACCCTATTTGCCAATTACTTTTCGTGACCCCTTCTAGCCCTCCTGACTCCTTGCTTAAGTTCCTTCCTACTTTCCAAATTGAAGGAAAAAACATACAAAGTGGCAAAGATTAGTGGGAGACGAGAAGACTGGGAAATCTTTAGGGGGCAACAGAAAGCTACTAAAAAAGCGATAAAGAGTAAGATAGATTATGAGAGTAAACCTGCTTAGAATATAAAAATAGATAGTAAACGTTTCGACAAATATATAAAACAAAAAAGAGTGGCTTAGGTAAATATTGGTCCTTTACAGGATGAGAAGGGAGATTTAATAATGGGAGATGAGGAAATGGCTGAGGAACTGAACAGGTTTTTTGGGTTGGTCTTCACAGTGGAAGACACAAATAACATGCCAGTGACTGATGGAAATGAGGCTATGACAGGTGAGGACCTTGAGATGATTGTTATCACTAAGGAAGTAGTGATGGGCAAGCTAATGGGGCTAAAGGTAGACAAGTCTCCTGGCCCTGATGGAATGCATCCCAGAGTGCTAAAAGAGATGGCTAGGGAAATTGCAAATGCACTAGTGATAATTTACCAAAATTCACTAGACTCTGGGGTGGTCCCGGCGGATTGAAAATTAGCAAACGTGACACCACTGTTTAAAAAAGGAGGTAGGCAGAAAGTGGGTAATTATAGGCCAGTGAGCTTAACTTCGGTAGTAGGGAAGATACTGGAATCTATCATCAAGGAAGAAATAGCGAGGCATCTGGATGGAAATTGTCCCATTGGGCAGGCGCAGCATGGGTTCATAAAGGGCAGGTCGTGCCTAACTAATTTAATGGAATTTTTTGAGGACATTACCAGTGCGGTAGATAACGGGGAGCCAATGGATGTGGTATACCTGGATTTCCAGAACTCTTTTGACAAGGTGCCACACAAAAGGTTGCTGCATAAGATAAAGATGCATGGCATTAAGGGGAAAGTAGTAGCATGGATAGAGGATTGGTTAATTAATAGAAAGCAAAGAGTGGGGATTAATGGGTATTTCTCTGGTTGGCAATCAGTAGCTAGTGGTGTCCCTCAGGGATCAGTGTTGGGCCCACAACTGTTCACAATTTACATAGATGATTTGGAGTTGGGGACCAAGTGCAATGTGTCCAAGTTTGCAGACGACACTAAGATAAGTGGTAAGGCAAAAAGTGCAGAGGATACTGGAAGTCTGCAGAGGGATTTGGATAGGCTAAGTGAATGGGCTAGGGTCTGGCAGATGGAATACAATGTTGACAAATGTGAGGTTATCCATTTTGGCAGGAATAATAGCAAAAAAATGGAATTTTGTCCTTCATTGCTAGAGGGATGGAGTTTAAGACCAGGGAGGTTATGCTGCAATTGTATAAGGTGTTAGTGAGGCCACACCTGGAGTATTATGTTCAGTTTTGGTCTCCTTACTTGAGAAAGGACGTACTGGCACTGGAGGGTGTGCAGAGGAGATTCACGAGGTTAATCCCAGAGCTGAAGGGGTTGGATTACGAGGAGAGGTTGAGTAGACTGGGACTGTACTCATTGGAATTTAGAAGGATACGGAGGGATCTTAAAGAAAGATATAAAATTATGAAGAGAATAAGAACAAAGATAAATTACAGCACAGGACCAAGCCCTTCGGCCCTCCCAGCCTGTGCCGATCCAGATCCTCTATCTAAAACTGTTGCCTATTTTCTAAGGATCTGTATCCCTCTGCTCCCTGCCCATTCATGTATCTGTCTAGATACATCTTAAATGATGCTATTGTGCCCGCCTCTACCACCTCAGACGGAAATGCGTTCCAGGCACCCACCACCCTCTGCGTAAAGAACTTTCCACGCATATCTCCCTTAAACTTTTCCCCTCTCACCTTGAACTCGTGACCCCTAGTAATTGAGTCCCCCACTCTGGGAAAAAGCTTGTTGCTATCCACCCTGTCTATACCTCTCATAATTTTGTAGACTTCAATGAGGTCCCCCCTCAACCTCCGTCTTTCTAATGAAAATAATCCCAATCTACTCAACCTGGATTGGATTGGATTGGATTTGTTTATTGTCACGTGTACCGAGGTACAGTGAAAAGTATTTTTCTGTGAGCAGCTCAAGTGATCATTAAGTACATGGGAAGAAAAGGGAATAAAAGAAAATACATAATAGGGCAACACCAACATATACAATGTAACTACATAAGCACTGGCATCGGATGAAGCATACAGGGTGTAGTGTTAATGAGGTCAGTCCATAAGAGGGTCATTTAGGAGTCTGGTAACAGTGGGGAAGAAGCTGTTTTTGAGTCTGTTCGTGTGTGTTCTCAGACTTCTGTATCTCCTGCCCGATGGAAGAAGTTGGAAGAGTGAGTAAGCCGGGTGGGAGGGATCTTTGATTATACTGCCCGCTTTCCCCAGGCAGCGGGAGGTGTAGATGGAGTCAATGGATGGGAGGCAGGTTCGTGTGATGGACTGGGCAGTGTTCACGACTCTCTGAAGTTTCTTGCGGTCCTGGGCTGAGCAGTTGCCATACCAGGCTGTGATGCAGCCCGATAGGATGCTTTCTATGGTGCATCTGTAAAAGTTGGTAAGGGTTAATGTGGACATGCCGAATTTCCTTAGTTTCCTGACGAAGTATAGGCGCTGTTGTGCTTTCTTGGTGGTATGCCTTCTTGACCACTCTATCGACCTGCGTTGCCACCTTCAGGGTACAATGGACCTGAACTCCCAGATCTCTCTGTACATCAATTTTCCCCAGGGCTTTTTCATTTACCGTATAGTTCGCTCTTGAATTAGATCTTCCAAATGCATCACCTCGCATTTGCCTGGATTGAACTCCATCTGCCATTTCTCTGCCCAACTCTCCAATCTATCTATATTTTGCTGTATTCTCTGACAGTCCCCTTCACTATCTGCTACTCCACCAATCTTAGTGTCATCTGCAAACTTGCGAATCAGACCACCTATACCTTCCTCCAGATCATTTATGTATATCACAAACAACAGTGGTCCCAGCACGGATCCCTGTGGAACACCACTGGTCAGAGTTCTCCATTTTGAGAAATTCCTTTACACTACTACTCTCTGTCTCCTGTTGCCCAACCAGTTCTTTATCCATCTAGCTAGTACACCCTGGACCCCATGAGACTTCACTTTCTCCATCAGCCTACCATGGGGAACCTTATCAAATGCCTTACTGAAGTCCATGTATATGACATCTACAGCCCTTCCCTCATCAATCAACTTTGTCACTTCCTCAAAGAATTCTATTAAGTTGGTAAGACATGACCTTCCCTGAACAAAACCATGTTGCCTATCACTGAATAGCCCATTTTCTTCCAAATGTGAATAGATCCTATCCCTCAGTATCTTCTCCAGCAGCTTCCCTCCCACTGACATCAGGCTCACCGGTCTACAATTACCTGGATTATCCCTGCTACCCTTCTTAAAGAAGGAGACAACATTAGCAATTCTGCAGTCCTCCGGTACCTCACCCATGTTCAAGGATGCTGCAAAGATATCTGTTAAGGCCCCAGCTATTTCCTCTCTCACTTCCCTCAGTAACCTGGGATAGATCCCATCCGGACCTGGGGACTTGTCCACCTTAATGCCTTTTAGAATACCCAAAACTTCCCCTTCCTTATGCCGACTTGACCTAAAGTAATCAAACATCTATCCCTAACCTCAACATCTGTCATGTCCCTCTCCTCGGTGAATACCGATGCAAAGTACTCGTTAAGAATGTCACCCATTTTCTCTGACTCCACGCATAACTTTCCTCCTTTGTCCTTGAGTGGGCCAACCCTTTCTCTAGTTACCCTCTTGCTCCTTATATATGAATAAAAGGCTTTGGGATTTTCCTTAACCCTGTTTTCTCAAGAGATTAAATGACCCCTTTTAGCCCTCTTGATTCCTCGTTTCAGATTGGTCCTACATTCCCGATATTCTTTCAAAGCTTTGTCTGTCTTCAGTCGCCTAGACCTTATGTATGCTTCCTTTTTCCTCTTAGCTAGTCTCACAATTTCGCCTGTCCTCCATGGTTCCCTAATCTTGCCATTTCTATCCCTCATTTTCACAGGGACATGCTTGTCCTGCACTCTAATCAACCTCTCTTTAAAAGCCTCCCACATATCAAATGTGGATTTACCTTCAAACAGCTGCTCCCAATCCACATTCCCCAGCTCCTGCCGAATTTTGGTATAGTTGGCCTTTCCCCAATTTAGCACTCTTCCTTTAGGACCACTCGCGTCTTTGTCCATGAGTATTCTAAAACTAACGGAATTGTGATCACTATTCCCAAAGTAATCACCGACTGACACTTCAACCACCTGGCCGGGATCATTCCCCAACACCAGGTCCAGTATGGCCCCTTCCCGAGTTGGACTATTTACATACTGCTCTAAAAAAAACCTCCTGGATGCTCCTTACAAATTCTGCTCCATCTGGACCTCTGACACTAAGTGTATCCCAGTCAATGTTGGGAAAATTAAAATCTCATATCACCACCACCCTATTGCTCATACATCTTTCCATAATCTGTTCACATATTTGTACCTCTATCTCACGCTCGCTGTTGGGAGGTCTGTAGCACAGCCCCGACATTGTTACCGCACCCTTCCTATTTCTAAGCTCTGCCCATATCGCCTCACTGCTCGAGTCCTCCATAGTGCCCTCCTTAATCACAGCTGTGATATCCTCTCTGACCAGTAATGCAACCCCTCCACCCCTTTTACCTCCGTCTCTATCCCTCCTGAAGCATCGATATCCTGGAATATTTAGTTGCCAATCATGCCCTTCCCTCAACCAAGTCTCAGTAATACCAAAAACATCATACTCCCAGGTACTAATCCAAGTCCTAAGTTCATCTGCCTTACCTACTACACTTCTTGCATTAAAACAAATACACCTCAGACCACCTGTCCCTTTGCGTTCATCATCTGCTCCCTGCCTACTCTTCCCCTTAGTCACGCTGACTTCATGATCTAATTCCTTACAGGCTTTAGTTACTACCTCCTTACTGTCCACTAACCTCCTCATTTGGTTCCATCCTACTGCCATAGAATAGATAGGATAGATGCGGGCAGGTTGTTTCCACTGGCAGGTGAAAGCAGAACTAGGGGGCATAGCCTCAAAATAAGGGGAAGTAGATTTAGGACTGAGTTTAGGAGGAACTTCTTCACCCAAAGGGTTGTGAATCTGTGGAATTCCTTGCCCAGTGAAGCAGTAGAGGCTCCTTCATTAAATGTTTTTAAGATAAAGATAGATAGTTTTTTGAAGAATAAAGGGATTAAGGGTTATGGTGTTCGGGCCGGAAAGTGGAGCTGAGTCCACAAAAGATCAGCCATGATCTCATTGAATGGTGGAGCAGGATCGAGGGGCCAGATGGCCGACTCCTGCTCCTAGTTCTTATGTCTTATAATGAACCAGATGAGTTGTTACAATAATCCATGAGTTTCATGGCCAGCATTACTGAGACTGGGCAGGCACTCTTTCCCAGGGTGGAGGGGTCAGTCATCAGGGGGCATAGGTTTAAGGTCCATGGGGCAATGTTTAGAGGAGATGTGCGAGGCAGGTTTTTTACACAGAGGGTGGTGAATGCCTGGAACGCGTTGCCAGGGGCGGTTGTGGAAGCAGATACATTAACGGCGTTCAAAAGGCATCTTGACAAACACATGGACAGGATGGGTATCGAGGGATACGGCACAAGGAAGTGCTGAGAGTTTTGGCCAAGGGTGGTATCACGACCGGTACAGGCTTGGAGGGCCGAAGGGCCTGTTCCTGGACTGTATTGTTCGTTGTTCTTTGTATCGCTACTGCCCAGGGGCAGCACGGTACACAAATGGATATCACTGTGGCGTCACAGCGCCAGGGTCCCAGGTTCGATTCCCGGCTGGGTCACTGTCTGTGCGGAATCTGCACATCCTCCCCGTGTCTGCGTGGGTTTCCTCCGGGTGCTCCGGTTTCCTCCCACAGTCCAAAGACGTGCAGGTTAGGTGGATGGGCCATGATAAATTGTCCTTAGTGACCAAGAAGGTTAGAAGGCGTTATTGGGTAACGGGGATGGGGTCGAAGTGAGGGCTTAAGTGGGTCGGTGCAGACTCGATGGGCCGAATGGCCTCCTTCTGCACTGTATGGGCGGAATTTTCCCCCTCCCACGCCGGGTGGGAGAATCACCGGGGTGCCGCGCGTGTCCCGCCACGTCGCCCCGACGCCCACACGCGATTCTCCTACCACCCCCCCAAACCGGCGTGGCGAGAATCACGGCTGCCCGCTGGGAGACTCGGCGTTTGTAACGGGCGAGCGGCGATTCTCCGGCCCGGATGGGCCGAGCGGCCTGCCCAAAACGACAGGTTCCCACCGGCGCCGTCCACACCTGGTCGCTGCCGGCGGGAACAGCGCGGGAACGCTGGGGGGCGGCCTGTGGGGGGGGCGAGGGGGGTTCCTGCCCTGGGGGGCGGGGGGAGGGGGCCTCAAATGTGGTCTGCCCACGATCGGTGCCCACCGATCGGCAGGCCGGCCTCTCGGAATGAGGACCTCCTTTCCTCCGCCGCCCCGCAAGATCCATCCGTCATCTCCTTGCGGGGCAGCCTCGGGGAGAACGGCAATCGCGCATGCGCGGGTGACGCCAGTGACACGGCAGCAGGCACGTCATTTACGCGGCGCCGCTTTTACGCGGTGCCAATGCCCGGCGTGCGTAAATGAGGCGACGCCGCTCCTAGCCTCCCGGGGGCGGGAGAATAGGGGGCTGGGAGCGGGCTCCGACGCCGGAGTGAAACACTCCGGTTTTCACTGCGGCGTCGGGACTTAGTCTCCCGATGGGAGAATTGCGCCCAATGTTCTATGTTAATCCAGCTCCCTCACACTGTCATCCAGTAACCCCTCTCCCCCAGCACCCTGTGTTACTGACTGTATCTCTACTGATGTTAATCCAGCTCCCTCACACTGTCACCCAGTAACCCCACTCCCCCAGCTCCCTGTGTTACTGACTGTATCTCTACTGATGTTAATCCAGCTCCCTCACACTGTCACTCAGTAACCCCTCTCCCCCAGCACCCTGTGTTACTGACTGTATCTCTACTGATGTTAATCCAGCTCCCTCACACTGTCACTCAGTAACCCCTCTCCCCAGCATGCTGTGTTACTGACTGTATCTCTACTGATGTTAATCCAGCTCCCTCACACTGTCACCCAGTAACCCCTCTCCCCCAGCACCCTGTGTTACTGACTGTATCTCTACTGATGTTAATCCAGCTCCCTCACACTGTCACTCAGTAACCCCTCTCCCCCAGCACCCTGTGTTACTGACTGTATCTCTACTGATGTTAATCCAGCTCCCGCACACTGTCACTCAGTAACCCCTCTCCCCCAGCTCCCTCACACTGTCACTCAGTAACCCCTCTCCCGCAGCACCCTGTGTTACTGTCTGTATCTCTACTGATGTTAATCCAGCTCCCTCACACTGTCACTCAGTAACCCCTCTCCCCCAGCACCCTGTGTTACTGACTGTATCTCTACTGATGTTAATCCAGCTCCCTCACACTGTCACTCAGTAACCCCTCTCTCCCAGCACCCTGTGTTACTGACTGTATCTCTACTGAGGTTAATCCAGCTCCCTCACACTGTCACTCAGTAACCCCTCTCCCCCAGCACCCTGTGTTACTGACTGTATCTCGACTGATGTTAATCCAACTCCCTCACACTGTCACTCAGTAACTCCTCTCCCCCAGCACCCTGTGTTACTGACTGTATCTCTACTGATGTTAATCCAGCTCCCTCACACTGTCACTCAGTAACCCCTCACCCCTAGCACCCTGTGATACGGACTGTATCTCTACTGATGTTAATCCAGCTCCCTCACACTGTCACTCAGTAACCCCTCTCCCCAGCACCCTGTGTTACTGACTGTATCTCTACTGATGTTAATCCAGCTCCCTCACACTGTCACTCAGTAAACCCTCCCCCCAGCACCCTGTGTTCCTGACTGTATCTCTACTGATGTTAATCCAGCTCCCTCACACTGTCACTCAGTAACCCCACTCCCCAGCACCCTGTGTTACTGACTGTATCTCTACTGATGTTAATCCAGCTCCCTCACACTGTCACTCAGTAACCCCTCTCCCTCAGCACCATGTGTTACTGACTGTATCTCTACTGATGTTAATCCAACTCGCTCACACTGTCACTCAGTAACCCCACTCCCCAGCATCCTGTGTTACTGACTGTTTCTGTACTGATGTTAATCCAGCTCCCTCACACTGTCACTCAGTAACCCCTCTCCCCCAGCACCCTGTGTTACTGACTGTATCTCTACTGATGTTAATCCAGCTCCCTCACACTGTCACTCAGTAACCCCTCTCCCCCAACACCCTGTGTTACTGACTGTATCTCTACTGATGTTAATCCAGCTCCCTCACACTGTCACTCAGTAACCCCTCTCCCCCAGCGCCCTGTGTTACTGACTGTATCTCTACTGATGTTAATCCAGCTCCCTCACACTGTCACTCAGTAACCCCTCTCCCCCAGCACCCTGTGTTACTGACTGTATCTCTACTGATGTTAATCCAGCTCCCTCACACTGTCACTCAGTAACCCCTCTCCCTCGGCACCCTGTGTTACTGACTGTATCTCTACTGGTGTTAATCCAGCTCCCTCACACTGTCACTCAGTAACCCCTCTCCCCCAGCACCCTGGGTGACTGACTGTATCTCTACTGATGTTAATCCAGCTCCCTCACACTGTCACTCAGTAACCCCTCTCCCTCGGCACCCTGTGTTACTGACTGTATCTCTACTTATGTTAATCCAGCTCCCTCACACTGTCACTCAGTAACCCCTCTCCCTCGGCACCCTGTGTTACTGACTGTATCTCTACTGGTGTTAATCCAGCTCCCTCACACTGTCACTCAGTAACCCCTCTCCCCCAGCACCCTGGGTGACTGACTGTATCTCTACTGATGTTACTCCAGCTCCCCCACACTGTCACTCAGTAACCCCTCTCCCCCAGCACCCTGTGTTACTGACTGTATCTCTACTGATGTTAAACCAGCTCCCTCACACTGTCACTCAGTAACCCCTCTCCCCCAGCTCCCTGTGTTACTGACTGGATCTCTACTGATGTTAAACCAGCTCCCTCACACTGTCACTCAGTAACCCCTCTCCCCCAGCGCCCTGTGTTACTGACTGTATCTCTACTGATGTTAATCCAGCTCCCTCACACTGTCACTCAGTAACCCCTCTCCCCCAGCGCCCTGTGTTACTGACTGTATCTCTACTGATGTTAATCCAGCTACCTCACACTGTCACTCAGTAACCCCTCTTCCCCAGCACCCTGTGTTACTGACTGTATCTCTACTGATGTTAATCCAGCTCCCTCACACTGTCACTCAGTAACCCCTCTCCCCCAGCACCCTGTGTTACTGACTGGATCTCTACTGATGTTAATCCAGCTCCCCCACACTCACCCAGTAACCCCTCTCCCCAGCACCCTGTGTTACTGACTGTATCTCTACTGATGTTAATCCAGCTCCCACACACTGTCACTCAGTAACCCCTATCCCCCAACACCCTGTGTTACTGACTGTATCTCTACTGATGTTAATCCAGCTCCCTCACACTGTCACCCAGTAACCCCTCTCCCCCAGCACCCTGTGTTACTGACTGTATCTCTACTGATGTTAATCCAGCTCCCTCACACTGTCACTCAGTAACCCCTCTCCCTCAGCACCCTGTGTTACTGACTGTATCCCTACTAATGTTAATCCAGCTCCCTCACACTGTCACTCAGTAACCCCTATCCCCCAACACCCTGTGTTACTGACTGTATCCCCACTGATGTTAATCCAGCTCCCTCACACTGTCACTCAGTAACCCCTCTCCCCCAACACCCTGTGTTACTGACTGTATCTCTACTGATGTTAATCCAGCTCCCACACACTGTCACTCAGTAACCCCTCTCCCCCAGCACCCTGTGTTACTGACTGTATCTCTACTGATGTTAATCCAGCTCCCGCACACTGTCACTCAGTAACCCCTCTCCCCCAGCACCCTGTGTTACTGACTGTGTCTCTACTGATGTTAATCCAGCTCCCTCACACTGTCACTCAGTAACCCCTCTCCCCCAGCACCCTGTGTTACTGACTGTATCCCTACTGATGTTAATCCAGCTCCCTCACACTGTCACTCAGTAACCCCTCTCCCCCAGCACCCTGTGTTACTGACTGGATCTCTACTGATGTTAATCCAGCTCCCCCACACTCACCCAGTAACCCCTCTCCCCCAGCACCCTGTGTTACTGACTGTATCTCTACTGATGTTAATCCAGCTCCCTCACACTGTCACTCAGTAACCCCTCTCCCCCAGCACCCTGTGTTACTGACTGTATCTCTACTGATGTTAATCCAGCTCCCTCACACTGTCACTCAGTAACCCCTCTCCCCCAGCACCCTGTGTTACTGACTGTATCTCTACTGATGTTAATCCAGCTCCCCCACACTGTCACTCAGTAACCCCTCTCCCCCAGCACCCTGTGTTACTGACTGTATCTCTACTGATGTTAATCCAGCTCCCTCACACTGTCACCCAGTAACCCTTCTCTCCCAGCACCCTGTGTTACTGACTGTATCTCTACTGATGTTAATCCAACTCCCTCACACTGTCACTCAGTAACCCCTCTCCCCCAGCACCCTGTGTTACTGACTGTATCTCTACTGATGTTAATCCAGCTCCCTCACACTCACCCAGTAACCCCTCTCCCCCAGCACCCTGTGTTATTGACTGTATCTCTACTGATGTTAATCCAGCTCTCTCACACTGTCACTCAGGAACCCCTCTCCCCCAGCACCCTGTGTTACTGACTGTATCTCTACTGATGTTAATCCAGCTCCCCCACACTGTCACTCAGTAACCCCTCTCCCCCAGCACCCTGTGTTACTGACTGTATCTCTACTGATGTTAATCCAGCTCCCTCACACTGTCACTCAGTAACCCCTCTCCCCAGCACCCTGTGTTACAGACTGTTTCTGTACTGATGTTAATCCAGCTCCCTCACACTCACCCAGTAACCCCTCTCCCCCAGCACCCTGTGTTACTGACTGTATCTCTACTGATGTTAATCCAGCTCCCTCACACTGTCACTCAGTAACCCCTCTCCCCCAGCACCCTGTGTTACTGACTGTATCTCTACTGATGTTAATCCAGCTCCCTCACAGTGTCACTCAGTTTTGTAAGGGCCACGAAGAATCCAGCATGAGTTTTAAGGATACTAAATAATAACGTTTATTTCCAAAACAATATATACCTAACTGTAGCAGTAACTTCCCTTGCTACCTTCTCCTTCCTGCTGGTTCCTGAACTGGCCAGCTTATTTATACTAGGAGTTTCTCCGCCCCCCCTCATTGGGAAGTTCATACTCCCATAGGATTGTGGGATAGTCATTTGTCCCCAGCCAATCGTAAGTAGGCAGGTTATAACATCCCTCCCCCCCAAAGTCCAAGGAATCCACCGAAGACCCTGGCGAAGGAAGGCGTCAAACTCGTTTGGCCGCAGGCCGGACGCCATTTGCACGCGGCGCTGGATCCGTGCAGAAGCAATGGGCGGTATTGGCTTATCCTCTCTGAAGAGTCCCAGCAGGGGCTTATGATCAGTCACGATAGTGAAATGGCGGCCGTACACATACTGGTTGAAGCGTTTCACCGTGAAAACCACTGCCAGGCCCTCCTTCTCGATCTGCGCGTACTTTTTCTCCGCTGCAGTCAATGTGCGGGAGGCGAAAGCTATCGGTCGCTCGGCCCCGTTCTCCATCTTGTGGGACAGGACAGCCCCAATACCATACGGGGATGCATCACATGTGACGAGCAAAGGCTTTCCAGGATCATAGTGGGTTAGTAACCCAGACAACGACAATTGTTGCTTTACCCGCCGGAAAGCGGTTTCTTGCGGCTGACCCCAAACCCAGGTGTGATTTTTCTTTAGCAGCAGGTGTAAGGGGGCCAGCGTAGTTGCCAGATTGGGGAGGAACTTCCCGTAATGGTTTACGAGACCGAGAAAAGAACGAAGATGCGAAGTGTCAGTCGGGGTGGGGGCATGTTGAATTGCACGCACCTTCTCTGCGACGGGGTGCAAACCTTCGCGGTCCACCCGATAACCTAGGTAGACTACTTCTTTTGCCTGAAATACGCACTTTGTGTGACGTAAACGGACTCCAGCCTCCGAAAGGCGTCTAAGGACAGCCTCCAGATTTTCCAAATGCTCTTGCTCCGACGTCCCTGTAATCAACACGTCATCTAGGTAGACAGCCACACGTGGTAAACCTCTCAAAATGCCCTCCATAACACGTTGAAAAATTGCGCAGGCAGAGGATACTCCAAAGGGCAACCGTGTATATTCATACAGGCCCCGGTGTGTGTTAATTGTTACATATGGTCGGGAGGCAGGGTCCAGCTCCAACTGCAGGTAGGCGTGACTCATATCTAATTTTGTGAATGAGAGTCCACCTGCAAGTTTCGCGTAGAGATCCTCTATGCGAGGCATTGGGTATCGGTCGAGTCGGGAAACTGTATTCACTGTAAGTTTATAGTCGCCACACAAGCGAACTGTGGCATCTGGCTTCATTACTGGTACAATTGGTGCTGCCCAGTCAGCAAAACGGACGGGCCTGATAATACCCAAACTCTCCAAACGAGTGAGCTCCCCTTCTACCTTCTCGAGCAAAGCGTAAGGCACTGGGCGCGCCCGGAAATAGCGCGGCGTGGCTCCTGGTTCAACTTGGATACGGGCTACGGCCCCTTTTATTTTCCCCAAACCAGGCTGGAATACCTCTGGGTATCGTCCCAGCACCTCAGTCAACCCTCCAGAAACTGTTTGGAGGATGTCCTGCCATTGCAACCGCAAATGGCGCAACCAGTCCCGACCCAACAGGCTGGGCCCATGGCCACGCACTACGATAAGTGGGAAACGCCCTTCCTGGCGTCCATAGACAACAGGGGTCATTGTAGTTCCTGCAATGTCCAGTGGTTCCCCAGTGTAGGTGGCCAACCTGGCCTGTGAGTCAGTTAATGTAAGGGTCTGTATACCCTGCTTGATGCGGTCGAATGTCCTCTGGGCGATCACGGAGACCGCTGCGCCAGTGTCCAACTCCATCTCAAGCGGGTGGCCATTGACCCGTACTGTCACCTTAATGGGGGCCACACGGGGAGCTGCCACACAATGCAGCTGCAGGCAGTCGTCCTCCGTCTCCACGTCCTCAGGAGTGGTCGCCGCAGGTTCATCCACATGGAAGGTACGGCCTCTGGGCTGGTCCCAGTTACGGCCCCTGGGCTGGTCCCAGTTTCGGTCGGAACGACGTCGCCTCTGGCGTCCCCAGGACCGCCGTCCGCGACGGGGTCGGCGCCTACAAGTCTGACACGGACATGGCTCCTCATCCATTGGCTCTGGAGAAGGCTCCCTTCAGGTAGGAATGTCCGATGGCCACTGGCGTCGGTCCGGTCGTTGCCTCGCCCAAGGTACCGCAGGAGTGCGGGGGGACGTTTTTGGGCGGAAAGGGTTGCGCCCCAAGGCATGCACTTCCATTCCCTGTAGCTCCTGTACTCCTCGCTCTGCGCTCTCTCGGGACAAGACTATTTGTATTGCCTGTTGAAAAGTCAATGTTGGCTCCGCTAACACTTTCTCTGGGTTGCTGCATTGTTAATACCGCAAACCAAACGGTCGCGTAACATTTCTGACAAGGTCTCACCATAGTCACAGTATTCCGCAATCCCGCGTAGCCTGGATAAAAAAATCGTCAAGGGATTCTCCAGGGGTCCTCTCAGCGGTATTAAACCGGTAACGCTGGACTATTGTGGACGGGGTTGGGTTAAAGTGTTGCCCCACTATATTCACAAGTTCGTCAAACGTTTTGGTGTCCGGCGCAGCTGGGTACGTAAGGCTCCTAATCACCCCAAACGTATGCGGGCCGCAGGCAGTGAGCAATATGACCACCTGGCGCTCGTTTTCGGTGATATTGTTTGCCCGGAAATAGTCACGCATCCGTTGTGCGTACTGGTTCCAGCTTTCCAGCGCAGCATCAAAAACATCCAAACGTCCGTACAGAGGCATGGTATAATAGAAAACAACTTCCAACCTGTATCCAACAAAAATCTAGGGAGGTGGCTTCAGCAGTGTAGACAGCTATTCACTTTTACCTTCATCGCCAGTTTTGTAAGGGCCACGAAGAATCCAGCACGAGTTTTAAGGATACAAAATAATAACGTTTATTTACTATAACAATATATACATAACAGTAGCAGTAACATCCCTTGCTACCTGAGGGGCACAAATATCCTGGGGGGGAGATTTGTTAGTGCTCTTTGGGGGGGTTTAAACTAATGCAGCAGGGGCATGGGAACTTGGGTTGTAGTTTTAGGGTAAGGGAGAATGAGAGTATAGAGGTCAGGAGCACAGATTTGACGTCGCAGGAGGGGGCCAGTGTTCAGGTAGGTGGTTTGAAGTGTGTCTACTTCAATGCCAGGAGTATACGAAACAAGGTAGGGGAACTGGCAGCGTGGGTTGGTACCTGGGACTTCGATGTTGTGGTCATTTCGGAGACATGGATAGAGCAGGGACAGGAATGGATGTTGCAGGTTCCGGGGTTTAGGTGTTTTAGTAAGCTCAGAGAAGGAGGCAAAAGAGGGGGAGGTGTGGCGCTGCTAGTCAAGAGCAGTATTATGGTGGCGGAGAGGATGCTAGATGGGGACTCTTCTTCCGAGGTAGTATGGGCTGAAGTTAGAAACAGGAAAGGAGAGGTCACCCTGTTGGGAGTTTTTTTTATAGGCCTCCTAATAGTTCTAGGGATGTAGAGGAAAGGATGGCGAAGATGATTCTGGATAAGAGCGAAAGTAACAGGGTAGTTATTATGGGAGACTTTAACTTTCCAAATATTGACTGGAAAAGATATAGTTCGAGTACAATAGATGGGTCGTTTTTTGTACAGTGTGTGCAGGAGGGTTTCCTGAAACAATATGTTGACAGGCCAACAAGAGGCGAGGCCACGTTGGATTTGGTTTTGGGTAATGAACCAGGCCAGGTGTTGGATTTGGAGGTAGGAGAGCACTTTGGGGACAGTGACCACAATTCGGTGACGTTTACGTTAATGATGGAAAGGGATAAGTATACACCGCAGGGCAAGAGTTATAGCTGGGGGAAGGGCAATTATGATGCCATTAGACGTGACTTGGGGGGGGATAAGGTGGAGAAGTAGGCTGCAAGTGTTGGGCACACTGGATAAGTGGGGCTTGTTCAAGGATCAGCTACTGCGTGTTCTTGATAAGTATGTACCGGTCAGACAGGGAGGAAGGCGTCGAGCGAGGGAACCGTGGTTTACCAAGGAAGTGAAATCTCTTGTTAAGAGGAAGAAGGAGGCCTATGTG
The DNA here is from genome assembly GCF_047496885.1 of Scyliorhinus torazame. NCBI lineage: Eukaryota > Metazoa > Chordata > Chondrichthyes > Carcharhiniformes > Scyliorhinidae > Scyliorhinus > Scyliorhinus torazame. Next base: position 6,633,455 of record NC_092715.1, read on the forward strand.
AAGATGAAGTGTGAAGTTTCGGTTGGGGCGATGGATAGTTACAAGGTAGCGAGGAAGGATCTAAAGAGAGAGCTAAGACGAGCAAGGAGGGGACATGAGAAGTATTTGGCAGGAAGGATCAAGGAAAACCCAAAAGCTTTCTATAGGTATGTCAGGAATAAGCGAATGATTAGGGAAAGAGTAGGACCAGTCAAGGACAGGGATGGGAAATTGTGTGTGGAGTCTGAAGAGATAGGCGAGATACTAAATGAATATTTTTCGTCAGTATTCACTCAGGAAAAAGATAATGTTGTGGAGGAGAATGCTGAGCCCCAGGCTAATAGAATAGATGGCATTGAGGTACGTAGGGAAGAGGTGTTGGCAATTCTGGACAGGCTGAAAATAGATAAATCCCCGGGACCTGATGGGATTTATCCTAGGATTCTCTGGGAGGCCAGGGAAGAGATTGCTGGACCTTTGGCTTTGATTTTTATGTCATCATTGGCTACAGGAATAGTGCCAGAGGACTGGAGGACAGCAAATGTGGTCCCTTTGTTCAAAAAGGGGAGCAGAGACAACCCCGGCAACTATAGACCGGTGAGCCTCACGTCTGCAGTGGGTAAAGTCTTGGAGGGGATTATAAGAGACAAGATTTATAATCACCTAGATAGGAATAATATGATCAGGGATAGTCAGCATGGCTTTGTGAAGGGTAGGTCATGCCTCACAAACCTTATTGAGTTCTTTGAGAAGGTGACTGAACAGGTAGACGAGGGTAGAGCAGTTGATGTGGTGTATATGGATTTCAGCAAAGCGTTTGATAAGGTTCCCCACGGTAGGCTATTGCAAAAAATACGGAGGCTGGGGATTGAGGGTGATTTAGAGATGTGGATCAGAAATTGGCTAGCTGAAAGAAGACAGAGGGTGGTGGTTGATGGGAAATGTTCAGAATGGAGTACAGTCACAAGTGGAGTACCACAAGGATCTGTTCTGGGGCCGTTGCTGTTTGTCATTTTTATCAATGACCTAGAGGAAGGCGCAGAAGGGTGGGTGAGTAAATTTGCAGACGATACTAAAGTTGGTGGTGTTGTCGATAGTGTGGAAGGATGTAGCAGGTTACAGAGGGATATAGATAAGCTGCAGAGCTGGGCCGAGAGGTGGCAAATGGAGTTTAATGTAGAGAAGTGTGAGGTGATTCACTTTGGAAGGAATAACAGGAATGCGGAATATTTGGCTAATGGTAAGGTTCTTGGAAGTGTGGATGAGCAGAGGGATCTAGGTGTCCATGTACATAGATCCCTGAAAGTTGCCACCCAGGTTGATAGGGTTGTGAAGAAGGCCTATGGAGTGTTGGCCTTTATTGGTAGAGGAATTGAGTTCCGGAGTCGGGAGGTCATGTTGCAGCTGTACAGAACTCTGGCACGGCCGCATTTGGAGTATTGCGTACAGTTCTGGTCACCGCATTATAGGAAGGACGTGGAGGCTTTGGAGCGGGTGCAGAGGAGATTTACCAGGATGTTGCCTGGTATGGAGGGAAAATCTTATGAGGAAAGGCTGATGGACTTGAGGTTGTTTTTGTTGGAGAGAAGAAGGTTAAGAGGAGACTTAATAGAGGCATACAAAATGATCAGGGGGTTGGATAGGGTGGACAGTGAGAGCCTTCTCCCGCGGATGGATATGGCTGGCACGAGGGGACATAACTTTAAACTGAGGGGTAATAGATATAGGACAGAGGTCAGAGGTAGGTTCTTTACGCAAAGAGTAGTGAGGCCGTGGAATGCCCTACCTGCTACAGTAGTGAACTCGCCAACATTGAGGGCATTTAAAAGTTTATTGGATAAACATATGGATGATAATGGCACAGTGTAGGTTAGATGGCTTTTGTTTCGGTGCAACATCGTGGGCCGAAGGGCCTGTACTGCGCTGTATTGTTCTATGTTCTATGTTCTACCTTCTCCTTCCTGCTGGTTCCTGAACTGGCCAGCTTATTTATACTCGGAGTTTCTCCGCCCCCCTCATTGGGGAAGTTCATACTCCCATAGGATTGTGGGATAGTCATTAGTCCACAGCCAATCATAAGTAGGCAGGTTATAACACTCAGTAACCCCTCTCCCCCAGCACCCTGTGTTACTGACTGTATCTCTACTGATGTTAAACCAGCTCCCTCACACTGTCACTCAGTAACCGCTCTCCCCCAGCACCCTGTGTTACTGACTGTATCTCTACTGATGTTAATCCAGCTCCCTCACACTGTCACTCAGTAACCCCTCTCCCCCAGCACCCTGTGTTACTGACTGTATCTCTACTGATGTTAATCCAGCTCCCTCACACTGTCACTCAGTAACCCCTCTCTCCCAGCACCCTGTGTTACTGACTGTATCTCTACTGGTGTTAATCCAGCTCCCTCACACTGTCACTCAGTAACCCCTCTCCCCCAGCGTCCTGTGTTACTGACTGTTTCTGTACTGATGTTAATCCAGCTCCCTCACACTGTCACTCAGTAACCCCTCTCCCCCAGCACCCTGTGTTACTGACTGTATCTCTACTGGTGTTAATCCAGCTCCCTCACACTGTCACTCAGTAACCCCTCTCCCCCAGCACCCTGTGTTACTGACTGTATCTCTACTGATGTTAATCCAGCTCCCTCACACTGTCACTCAGTAACCCCTCTCCCCCAGCGCCCTGTGCTACTGACTGTATCTCTACTGATGTTAATCCAGCTCCCTCACACTGTCACTCAGTAACCCCTCTCCCCAGCACCGTGTTACTGACTGTATCTCTACTGATGTTAATCCAGCTCCCTCACACTGTCACTCAGTAACCCCTCTCCCCCAGCACCCCGTGTTACTGACTGTATCTGTACTGATGTTAATCCAGCTCCCTCACACTGTCACTCAGTAACCCCTCTCCCCCATCACCCTGTGTTACTGACTGTATCTCTACTGATGTTAATCCAGCTCCCTCACACTGTCACTCAGTAACCCCTCTCCCCCAGCACCCTGTGTTACTGACTGTATCTCTACTGATGTTAATCCAGCTCCCTCACACTGTCACTCAGTAACCCCTCTCCCCCAGCACCCAGTGTTACTGACTGTATCTCTACTGATGTTAAACCAGCTCCCTCACACTGTCACTCAGTAACCCCTCTCCCCAGCACCCTGTGTTACTGACTGTATCTCTACTGATGTTAATCCAGCTCCCTCACACTGTCACTCAGTAACCCCTCTCACCCAGCACCCTGTGTTACTGACTGTATCTCTACTGATGTTAATCCAGCTCCCTCACACTGTCACTCAGTAACCCCTCTCCCCAGCACCCTCTGTTACTGACTGTATCTCTACTGATGTTAATCCAGCTCACTCACACTGTCACTCAGTAACCCCTCTCTCCCAGCACCCTGTGTTACTGACTGTATCTCTACTGATGTTAATCCAGCTCCCTCACACTGTCACTCAGTAACCCCTCTCCCCAGCACCCTGTGTTACTGACTGTATCTCTACTGATGTTAATCCAGCTCCCCCACACTGTCACTCAGTAACCCCTCTCCCCAAGCACCCTGTGTTACTGACTGTATCTCTACTGATGTTAATCCAGCTCCCTCACACTGTCACTCAGTAACCCCTCTCCCCAGCACCCTCTGTTACTGACTGTATCTCTACTGATGTTAATCCAGCTCACTCACACTGTCACTCAGTAACCCCTCTCTCCCAGCACCCTGTGTTACTGACTGTATCTCTACTGATGTTAATCCAGCTCCCTCACACTGTCACTCAGTAACCCCTCTCCCCAGCACCCTGTGTTACTGACTGTATCTCTACTGATGTTAATCCAGCTCACCCACACTGTCACTCAGTAACCCCTCTCCCCAAGCACCCTGTGTTACTGACTGTATCTCTACTGATGTTAATCCAGCTGCCTCACACTGTCACTCAGTAACCTCTCTCCCCCAGCGCCCTGTGTTACTGACTGTATCTCTACTGATGTTAATCCAGCTCCCTCACACTGTCACTCAGTAACCCCTCTCCCCCAGCGCCCTGTGTTACTGACTGTATCTCTACTGATGTTAATCCAGCTGCCTCACACTGTCACTCAGTAACCCCTCTCCCCCAGCGCCCTGTGTTACTGACTGTATCTCTACTGATGTTAATCCAGCTCCCTCACACTGTCACTCAGTAACCCCACTCCCCAGCACCGTGTTACTGACTGTATCTCTACTGATGTTAATCCAGCTCCCTCACACTGTCACTCAGTAACCCCTCTCCCCCAGCACCCTCTGTTACTGACTGCATCTCTACTGATGTTAATCCAGCTCCCTCACACTGTCACTCAGTAACCCCTCTCCCCCAGCACCCTGTGTTACTGACTGTATCTCTACTGGTGTTAATCCAGCTCCCTCACACTGTCACTCAGTAACCCCTCTCCCCCAGCACCCTGTGTTACTGACTGTATCTCTACTGATGTTAATCCAGCTCCCTCACACTGTCACTCAGTAACCCCTCTCCCCCAGCGCCCTGTGTTACTGACTGTATCTCTACTGATGTTAATCCAGCTGCCTCACACTGTCACTCAGTAACCCCTCTCCCCCAGCGCCCTGTGTTACTGACTGTATCTCTACTGATGTTAATCCAGCTCCCTCACACTGTCACTCAGTAACCCCACTCCCCAGCACCGTGTTACTGACTGTATCTCTACTGATGTTAATCCAGCTCCCTCACACTGTCACTCAGTAACCCCTCTCCCCCAGCACCCTCTGTTACTGACTGCATCTCTACTGATGTTAATCCAGCTCCCTCACACTGTCACTCAGTAACCCCTCTCCCCCAGCACCCTGTGTTACTGACTGTATCTCTACTGGTGTTAATCCAGCTCCCTCACACTGTCACTCAGTAACCCCTCTCCCCCAGCACCCTGTGTTACTGACTGTATCTCATCGGGTGTTAATTCTTCACTGTGAATCTCAATCTATAATTTTAATTGATTGCTGTTCGCTCGATTCGCAGGTGTTGGATATCACACGGACTCTGAGTCCAGAATCAGATTTGTTGGACTGGCGACGATTTCTGCTGTCAGCTGCACAGCCATGGCCGTACCCATCGCTGACCGACTTGCTGGACACCAAGACCAGGTTCCAGGATATAGACAGGGCAGAAACTGGCTACGTTACAGAGGAGCAATACAATCAGGTAAAATCACTGCTTCCTGAGACAGTGCGTGCCAGCACAGTGAGGCTGTAATGTGCACAGAGCCACAACGCTGGCCAAACGTACAGACACGGTGGAGTAAAGGAGCACGCTGTGGAGTTGGCCGCTGAGGGAGTTAACATTTATAACAGCCGAATACAAGCAAAATTCTGCAGATGCTGGAAATGTGAAATAAAAACAGAAAAGAGTCTTCTGGCAGCGTCTGTTACGAGAGAAACAGTTAATGTTTTGAGTTTGATTTGAGTTGTCAGAAATCACTAATTGCGTCACACAGACTCGAAACGTTAACTCTGGGCACCATCTCCTGACCTTGTCCCACTGGATACGCGGGTGAGTCCGAAATCAGGACCCACACTGGGAGCGGATTGGTTTCCGATCTAACCAGCGCGCTCCCGGTGGTGAGATCCAGAACTCTCCCCATAGCGAGAAGCCAATAATCACCAATTAAGTCCAATCGCCATCCTATTAACAGGCAGGATCCCTGATTGAACGGCCTCCCGTGATCTACCCGCCTCCCCAGCGAGCGGTCACATGGGCGACGTTCAGTCGAGAAACATAAGCCAGCGGATGGCTGCTGCGGGGATCCGTGGAGGTGTGGAGCCATCTTGGAAATCGAACAGTCAGCTCGGGGGCACTGGCCCAGCGAGGGTGGGGCTCGGTCGGGGGTATGAGCCGCAATCAGTGGGGGGGGTGGGGTGCGAGATGGTTCAGCGCCCACAGGTCCGCCATGCCCCCCCCCCCGGGTCGTGTATGCCAAAACAGAGTCAGCTCCAGCTGCCACCTGTCTGTCGCACTGAACACCCTCGGGACAGAGCCCCATCCAGTGCAATGTGGTGAAGGTCACTTCAGCTCCCGCTGACCCTGGTCGGCGATGGCCACACAGCTGATGGGGAATTGGCAATTCCAGTAATGTGAACACGTCACAGCTTCACAGTAGCCGTGGGCAGGCGGTTGTTACTGCCTAACATCCCAATCAGGCTGTCAGGCCTAGAAACTGCCTGACCTCCGGAGGCATCAACACCACAGAGGCAGCGGCCAACATTCGAACACCCAGGAGTTGGAACTCAGCACTGGGAACACCCACTCCCCGTGCGGTAACTCTAACTGCAGCCCTGAACCTTTCCACCTCGGGATCATTCCAGGGCTCGAGCAGAGGTCTATGCGGCATCTCACAGCCTGCAGCCCACAGGTGCATCCGGGAGGTCACGGACCCTCTGTTTGCCCGAGTATCTGACCACATAAACTTTGACCTGGACCAAAGCCAATCGGATGCCCGGGCAGCAGGATTCTCCTCCATGCCGGGATGCCCCAGATCCAGGGTGTAATAGACGGCACGCGTGTCACCTTGCACTTACCGGGCTGTCAGGGAGTGCCCGACATCAACAGGAAGGGGTTCCACTCCCTGAACATCCAGTTCGTGTGTGACCCCCACATGAAGATAATGCACGAGCCACGAGGTCACGTTGCAGCCGTACAAAACTCTGGTGCGGCCGCATTTGGAGTATTGCGTGCAATTCTGGTCGCCGCATTATAGGAAGGATGTGGAAGCATTGGAAAGGGTGCAGAGGAGATTTACCAGAATGTTGCCTGGTATGGAGGGAAGATCTTAAGAGGGAAGGCTGAGGGACTTGAGGCTGCTTTCGTTAGAGAGAAGAAGGTTAAGAGGAGACTTAATTGAGGCATACAAGATGATCAGAGGATTGGATAGGGTGGACAGTGAGAGCCTTTTTCCTCGGATGGTGATGTCTAGCACGAGGGGACATAGCTTTAAATTGAGGGGAGATAGATATAGGACAGATGTCAGAGGTAGGTTCTTTACTCAGAGAGTAGTAAGGGCGTGGAATGCCCTGCCTGCAACAGTAGTGGACTCGCCAACACTAAGGGCATTCAAATGGTCATTGGATAGACATATGGGCGATAAGGGAATAGTGTAGATGGGCTTTAGAGTGGTTTCACAGGTCGGCGCAACATCGAGGGCCGAAGGGCCTGTACTGCGCTGTAATGTTCTATGTTCTACGTGTGTGCCTGTTTCCCGGCAAGTGTCCACAACACCTACATCCTGGGGCAGTTGGACGACCCCGGCGTCTACAAGGGACACCCCAGTGTGACCGGTTGACTTTTCGGGGATAAACGGTAGCCTTGTGGATAGCACAATTGCTTCACAGCTCCAGGGTCCCAGGTTCGATTCCGGCTTGGGTCACTGTCTGTGCGGAGTCTGCACATCCTCCCCGTGTGTGCGTGGGTTTCCTCCGGGTGCTCCGGTTTCCTCCCACAGTCCAAAGATGTGCGAGTTAGGTGGATTGGCCATGATAAATTGCCCTTAGTGTTCAAAATTGCCCTTAGTGTTGGGTGGGGTTACTGGGTTATGGGGATAGGGTGGAGGTGTTGACCTTGGGTATGATGCTCTTTCCAGGAGCCGGTGCAGACACGATGGGCCGAATGGCCTCCTTCTGCACTGTAAATTCTATGAAAAGGATACTCGCTGAGGCCCTGGCAAATGATACCAGTGCTGAGGCCGGTGACCGATGCGGAGACCTGATATCTCGAAGCCAATGTGGCCACCCAGGCTGCCATTGAGTGGGGCATCGGAATACGGAAAATGTGGCTCCGATGCCTTGACCTCTGGTGCTGCCATGCAGAGCCCCATCGGGAGGGTCACAACTTTGTGGTGATCGGCTGTGCCCTCCACCAGCTGGCACAGCAGCGGGGTGACATGCGAGAGCTGGAGGGACATGCGTCCACCTCCGAGGAGGTGGACGAGGAGCTGCCGGACCAGGAAGGGCTGGAGGACGACCCCTGGGAGGACCCCTCGGATTAACCGGAGGGTGGAGGGCAGGCAGCGGTGGTGATTGCCCAGAGTGGGAGGTAGACCCTCATCCTCGTCCACTTCTCATAGCACATGGCTTTACTCGTCATTGCACCATCTCTCCCCTTTCCCACCCATCGTTCCCCCTTCCCCTTTGATGCACAATCAATACTCTTGAGTCCACGTGGAGTCATATCGATTCAGCTTTAATCAGATAGAACTGTACCCAGCAGCGGTGATACAGAAAGTGAAGGCTGCTGGGATGGCACCGGTTCTTATACTCCGCCTCTCAGGGCGGGGCTATGTACATTACCCAATGGTCGACCCCGCGGTCTAGCCAATGGTCATTCACCTCTCAGGTACCGCAATACCTGGTATTACCACATTCACCCCCTGTTAAAAAAGGAGCCAGCGGGGTGATGGCCAGTGTCACTGTCGCCTTTGCATGGTAGGACCAGGTATTGCAGGTACCATGCTGTCGAGGGTAACGGAGAAAGTTCTTGTGTTGTTTATTTTCTCATGGTGCTGCAATCAGACGATCGGGCGGCCTGGTCGTCCTACTGGAGCGTCTAAGTTTCGGCGGCGATCCTGGTGAGGGCCCCGGCGGTTGTGACTCCAGGAACGTGGTGTCTTCCTCCCAGGCAGTTTCGTCACCCCTAGGCGGCGCTGTAGGGGCGAAAAATGGGCAGGGGGGGGCGCCTGTAGGGGGCGTCGGTGCCTGTTCGGCGCTGGGTCGGGGTTCCGGTGGCAGTACTGACCCTCCGGGTCATATTGACGGTGCTACAATTTATTAAGCAGAATTTAAATTGAAGAAAACGACGTGGGAACATGGAGCTCCGAATCACCCCGGAGTGCCTGCGCATCGCACCCCAAGCAGCTAACTCGGCCTCTATCTTCATACACTGGATGGCATGCTTTGAGGGCTACCTCCGAACGGCCCCCGGCACACCGACTGACGAACAAAAGATGCAGGTCCTCTATTCCAGGGTGAGTCCTGACGTCTACTCCCTTATCGAGGACCAGGACGGTTTCACCGGTGCCATCGCCGCGCTGAAGGATATCTACATCCGGCTCGCCAACCAGGGTTTTGCTCGCTACCAGTAACCACGCTGCTGGGGATAAAGTTCTGCTTAATAAATTGTAGCACCGTCAATATGACGCGATGCAGGTTGAGGTAATGTCAATTGAAGGCTTTATTAAGCAGAACTTTATCCCCAGCAGCGTGGTTACAGAATGCAACTGCTGAGGGAAATGGAGGGAAAAGCTGGGTTCTTATACCGGCATTTCTGGGTGGAGTCCAGTAGGTGGCAGATCCTATCAGGACCTGGCATCCCTCCACATACCACCACATTGCTGTTTCCCCTGGTTAGCGGAATGCTGCCGGGCACGGTCCCGGCAAATCAGCTGGCGGGACAGTTTTTTCCGGCATGAAGCCCGTGGGGCCCTAATTAACGTTAGATACCGGGGACTGCCTCAGTGATCAGCCGCGGCAAACCCCCGGCATTTGCTGCTCACCAGATCGCCCCCTCTGTTTCTCTCTCCACAGATGCTGCCCGGCCTGCTGGGTTTATCCAGCATTTCCCGGCGTTGCTCACTTTCTGTACAGATCTGGTGAGAGGCAGAAGCACAAGCTTGTGTTGATTTCTAAAATGTACAAGAAGGGAGATTACAAATAACATTCTCTGGCAGCAGGCAAACCCTGGAGAAATCCTGCGGATCGCAAACGCAAGACAAAACAACACAGCCCCACAACACAGGACCGCAGTGCAGACCCACAGCACAAGCCGACAACACAGGCCTGCACTGCAGGCCCCAACACAGGCACCGGCACTGACCCCCCCACACAGGCACCGGCACAGACCCCCCACACAGGCACCGGCACTGACCCCCCACACAGGCCCTGGCACAGGCCCCCTACACAGGCACCGGCACTGACCCCCTACACAGGCACCGGCACTGACCCCCCCACACAGGCCCTGGCACAGGCCCCCTACACAGGCACCGGCACAGACCCCCTACACAGGCACCGGCACAGGCCCCCTACACAGGCACTGGCACAGACCCCCCACACAGGCACCGGCACAGACCCCCTACACAGGCACCGGCACAGACCCCCTACACAGGCACTGGCACAGACCCCCCACACAGGCACCGGCACAGATCCCCCTAAACAGGCACCGGCACAGACCCCCCACACAGGCCCTGGCACAGGCCCCCTACACAGGCACTGGCACAGACCCCCCACACAGGCACCGGCACAGACCCCCTACACAGGCACCGGCACAGGCCCCCTAAACAGGCACCGGCACAGACCCCCCACACAGGCCCTGGCACAGACCCCCCACACAGGCACCGGCACAGACCCCCTACACAGGCACCGGCACAGGCCCCCCACACAGGCACCGGCACAGACCCCCCACACAGGCCCTGGCACAGACCCCCCACACAGGCACCGGCACAGACCCCCCACACAGGCCCTGGCACAGACCCCCCACACAGGCCCCCCACACAGGCACCGGCACAGACCCCCCACACAGGCCCTGGCACAGACCCCCCACACAGGCCCCCCACACAGGCACCGGCACAGGCCCCCCACACAGGCACCGGCACAGACCCCCCACACAGGCACCGGCACAGACCCCCCACACAGGCACCGGCACAGACCCCCCACACAGGCACCGGCACAGGCCCCCTAAACAGGCACCGGCACTGACCCCCCACACAGGCACCGACACTGACCCCCCACACAGGCACCGGCACAGACCCCCTACACAGGCACCGGCACAGGCCCCCTACACAGGCACTGGCACAGACCCCCCACACAGGCACCGGCACAGACCCCCCCACACAGGCACCGGCACAGACCCCCCACACAGGCACTGGCACAGACCCCCCACACAGGCACCGGCACAGACCCCCTACACAGGCACCGGCACAGACCCCCTACACAGGCACTGGCACAGACCCCCCACACAGGCACCGGCACAGGCCCCCTAAACAGGCACCGGCACAGGCCCCCTACACAGGCACTGGCACAGACCCCCCAAACAGGCCCTGGCACAGACCCCCCACACAGGCCCCCTACACAGGCACCGGCACAGACCCCCCACACAGGCACCGGCACAGGCACCGGCACAGGCACCGGCACAGACCCCCCCACACAGACCCCCCACACAGGCACCGGCACAGACCCCCCACACAGGCACCGGCACAGACCCCCCACACAGGCCCTGGCACAGACCCCCCACACAGGCCCTGGCACAGACCCCCCACACAGGCACCGGCACAGACCCCCCTAAACAGGCACCGGCACAGACCCCCCCACACAGGCCCTGGCACAGACCCCCCACACAGGCACCGGCACAGGCCCCCCACACGGAGCTGCACGTGCTTGCGGAGGAGAACGGGTCGTGGAGCTGCCAGCCACGTTCGGAGCGAAACCCCGGAGGTGGACTTCCTGGGGAAGGCAAAGAGACATTCCTGGGGGGTTTTGTTAGTCGCCGTGCACAGGAGCGACCGAATGGAGTGAAGTGCGTCGAGGAGGACCTCCTGCCAGCGGGAGGCCGGGAGATTTCTGGACCGTAGGGCCAGCTGGATGGCCCTCCAGACCGTCCCATTCTCCCTCTCCACCTGCCCGTTTCCCCGGGGGTTATAGCTGGTCGTCCTGCTCGAGGCAATGCCCCTGTTGAGCAGGTACTGGCGCAGTTCATCACTCATAACTGAGGACCCCCGGTCGCTGTGTATGTAGGCGGGGAAACCGAACAGAGCGAAAATGGTGTTGAGGGCTTTGATGATGGTGGCAGACGTCATATCGGGGCATGGGATGGCGAAGGGGAATCTGGAGTACTCATCAACCACATTGAGAAAATACGTGTTACGGTCAGTGGAGGGGAGGGCCCTTTGAAGTCCACACTGAGGCGCTCAAAGGGGCGGGAGGCCTTCACCAGGCGCGCATGGTTTGGCTGGTAGAAGTGCGGTTTGCACTCCGCACAGACCTGGCAGTCTCTGGTGATTGCCCTGACTTCCTCGACGGAGTAGGGCAGATTGCGGGCCTTGATGAAGTGGTACAAACGTGTGACTCCCGGGTGACAAAGGTTGTCGTGCAGGGCCCAGAGTTGGTCCACCTGTGCGCTGGCACATGTACCTCGGGATAGGGCATCGGGGGGCTCGTTGAGCTTACCGGGGCGATACAAAATCTCGTAATTGTAGGTGGAGAACTCGATCCTCCACCTCAAGATCTTATAATTTTTGATCTTGCCCCGCTGTGTGTTGGTAAACATGAAGGCAACCGACCGTTGGTCAGTGAGGAGAGTGAATCTCCTGCCGGCCAGGTAATGCCTCCAATGTCGCACAGCTTCAACGATGGCTTGGGCCTCTTTTTCGAAGGAGGAGTGCTGAATTTCGGAGGCATGGAGGGTGCAGTAAAAGAATGCCACGGGCCTGACTGCCTGGTTGAGGGTGGCGGCCAGAGCGATGTCTGATTCATCGCTCTCGACTTGGAAGGGGAGCATCCCGGATGAGGGGAAAGATATCGGTGCTCAGCCACGTGTAAAGGATCTGGAGCTTCTGTGCCTCTGAGGGTGGGTCTGTTGCAGATCCGATGTATGTTTCAAAGCGAGCTAGCCAATGTGCGAAGGCCGACTTGGCATTGTCTGCTTGAGGATGCAGCTGCAGGCGATCAGGCTTGATGCGGAGATCCATCGTTGTAAAATCTCTGCGTAATAAATTGATGCACTATCAATTACAACAAGACGAGAGTAGAGAGTAATCGAGGCTTTATTACACAGAGATATGGAACTTCCCGGGATCAGGGGTGAGCTGGCAAGGTGGATACAGAACTGGCTAGGTCATAGAAGGCAGAGAGTAGCAATGGAAGGATGCTTTTCTTATTGGAGGGCTGTGACCAGTGGTGTTCCACAGGGATCAGTGCTGGGACCTTTGCTGTTTGTAGTATATATAAATGATTTGGAGGAAAATGTAACTGGCCTGATTAGTAAGTTTGCAGACGACACAAAGGTTGGTGGAATTGCGGATAGCGATGAGGACTGTTAGAGGATACAGCAGGATTTAGATTGTTTGGAGACTTGGGCGGAGAGATGGCAGATGGAGTTTAATTCCGGACAAATGTGAGGTAATGCATTTTGGAAGGTCTAATGCAGGTAGGGAATATACAGTGAATGGTAGAACCCTCAAGTGTATTGAAAGTCAGAGAGATCTAGAAGTAAAGGTCCACAGGTCACTGAAAGGGGCAACACAGGTGGAGAAGGTAGTCAAGAAGGCATACGGCATGCTTGCCTTCATTGGCCGGGGCATTGAGTATAAGAATTGGCAAGTCATGTTGCAGCTGTATAGAACCTTAGTTAGGCCACACTTGGAGTATAGTGTTCAATTCTGGTCGCCACACTACCAGAAGGATGTGGAGGCTTTAGAGAGGGTGCAGAAGAGATTTACCAGAATGTTGCCTGGTATGGAGGGCATTAGCTATGAGGAGCGGTTGAATAAACTCGGTTTGTTCTCACTGGAACGAAGGAGGTTGAGGGGCGACCTGATAGAGGTCTACAAAATTATGAGGGGCATAGACAGAGTGGATAGTCAGAGGCTTTTCCCCGGGGTAGAGGGGTCAATTACTAGGGGGCATAGGTTTAAGGTGCGAGGGGCAAGGTTTAGAGGAGATGTACGAGGCAAGTTTTTTACGCAGAGGGTAGTGGGTGCCTGGAACTCGCTGCCGGAGGAGGTGGTGGAAGCAGGGACGATAGTGACGTTTAGGGGCTCTTGACAAATACATGAATAGGATGAGAATAGAGGGATACGGACCCAGGAAGTGTAGAAGATTGTAGTTTAGTCGGGCAGCATGGTCAGCACGGGCTTGGAGGGCCGAAGGGCCTGTTCCAGTGCTGTACTTTTCTTTGTTCTTTGTTCTTTTGCTGCCGAAATGGCTGCAGTTCGGAGAGCACACACATTTATACTCCACCTACTGGGCGGAGCCAACAGGCAGGGATCTACCCCCGTACCTGTAGAGCAGGGGCCTCACCGTAATACCCTTGTATGCAGTATATACAATACAACAGTGATGACTGCCACACCCACACTGCAGGTCTCCTACACAGACTGATAACACAGACCATAATGCAAGCCTCTTACACAGGCTGACAACACAGACACGCACTGGCGGTCTCCTACACAGACTGATAACACAGGCCCGCACTGCAGGCCTCCTACACAGGCTGATAACACAGACCATAATGCAAGCCTCTTACACAGGCTGATAACACAGGCACGCACTGCAGGCCTCCTACACAGGCTGATAACACAGGCACGCACTGCAGGCCTCCTACACAGGCTGATAACACAGACCGTAATGCAGGCCTCCTACATAGGCTGATAACACAGACACGCACTGGCGGTCTCCTACACAGGCTGATAACACTGACACGCACTGGCGGTCTCCTACACAGGCTGATTACACAGGCCCGCACTGCAGGCCTCCTACACAGGCTGATAACACAGACCCGCACTGCAGGCCTCCTACACAGACTGATAACACAGACCGTAATGCAGGCCTCCTACACAGGCTGATAACACAGACCCGCACTGCAGGCCTCCTACACAGGCTGATAACACAGGCCCGCACTGCAGGCCTCCTACACAGGCTGATAACACAGACCCGCACTGCAGGCCTCCTACACAGGCTGATAACACAGACCCGCACTGCAGGCCTCCTACACAGACTGATAACACAGACCGTAATGCAGGCCTTTTACACAGGCCTGCACTAAAGGTCTCCTGCACAGGCTGATAACACAGGCCCGAACTGCAGGCCTCTTACACAGGCTGATAACACAGACCCGCACAGCAGGCCTCCTACACAGGCTGATAACACAGACCCGCACTGCAGGCCTCTTACACAGGCTGATAACACAGACCCGCACTACAGGCCTCTTACACAGGCTGATAACACAGACCCGCACTGCAGGCCTCCTACACAGGCTGATAACACAGACCCGCACTGCAGGCCTCTTACACAGGCTGATAACACAGACCCGCACTGCAGGCCTCCTACACAGGCTGATAACACAGACCCGCACAGCAGGCCTCCTACACAGGCTGATAACACAGGCCCGCACTGCAGGCCTCCTACACAGGCTGATAACACAGACACGCACTGCACGCCTCCTACACAGGCTGATAACACAGACCGGCACTGCAGGCCTCCTACACAGACTGATAACACAGACCGTAATGCAGGCCTCCTACACAGACTGATAACACAGACCCGCACTGCAGGCCTCCTACACAGGCAGATAACACAGACCGTAATGCAGGCCTCCTACACAGGCAGATAACACAGACCGTAATGCAGGCCTCCTACACAGGCTGATAACACAGGCCCGCACTGCAGGCCTCCTACACAGACTGATAACGCGACAGCGTTTACACGGCATGGACACGCTGCTGCAGGATTGGAGAATCCCGCCCCTGACACCCATTCTGTGTGGATCGGAATTTGAAATATCACATTGTGAAACCGTCATCGGTTTTGTCCCTCTCTGTGCCTTTCTGTATCTTTCTGCCTCTCTCTTTCTCTCTCTCTCTCTGTCACTGACTCTCTCACTCCCTCTCCCTTTCTCCCTCCCTTTCCCTCCCTCTTTCCATCTACTGTCTCTCTCTCTCTGTCTTCTCTCAATGTCGTTCTCTTTCTCTCTAACTCTGACTGTTTGCTGATTACAGGTGGAGCTGTGGTTTAAGAGTGATGCTGAGCTCCAGGTTCCTGACGATCCAGTCACCCCTCTCCCATTCCACAGACTGAAGCAACTCAGGCAGGTACAGTTTTAAGAGGAGTCCCAGTGTGGACAGCGAGCCTTCACCAGCCCCTCCATCACCCGTTCATCAATAACCCCACCCAGTCGCCAACATTGCTCCATGTCCCCAGAGCCTCCAATCACCACCCTCACCAACAACAAAATCCTGCAGATGCCACAAATCTGAAACAAAAAGAGGATTTGGGGGAAATGCTCAACTTGTCTTCAACTACAATCACATTTTACCACAAACGCCGGTGTGATGTTTGTCCCCTTTAGGAATCAATCTGGCGAGAGGGTCACGTGGCCCTGGGTAACCAATCAGGGACCCGAGTGGGAGGGCTAGCATGGGTTTCTGTACCCGTTTGTTCCTGGAAGCTGATTCGCAGGCACGAAGTTGGAAGATTCTGCATTGTCATTATGTGTAAATAAACATTGCAGTTATTGTTTACATAACTGATCGCCTGCAATTATTCGAGTCAGCATGGATTTGCATAGGTAAATCCAGGCCTAGCTCATTGGAAATGACAAGGGAGAGTTGATGAGGGAAACGTGGTTGATGTGTTGTACATGGTGTTGTCGACGGAGGCAGGACTCTACATGAGGCCAAACTGGCACGATACAACTCTCTTTATTCTCACACTCGATAGGATGGCACAGTGGCTAGCACTGTTGCTTCACAGCTCCAGGGTGCCGGGTTCAATTCCCGGCTGGGGTCACTGTCTGTGTGGAGTCTGCACGCTCTCCCCCGTGTCTGCGTGGGTTTCCTCCGGGTGCTCCGGTTTCCCCCCATAAGTCCCGAAAGACGTGCAGAGTGAATTGGACACTCTGAATTTTCCCTCGTGTGTACCCGAACAGACTCCGGAATGTGGCGACTAGGGGCTTTTCACAGTAACTTCGTTGCAGTGTTAATGCAAGCCTACTTGTGGCAATAATAAAGATTATTATTATCTAATCACTCCACTCCCTGACGGGTTACCCCCCACGACCTGCTCCAAGGTCGGGGTTTATGTCCTGTGGGGCGCTCCTCCAATTGGGAGGAAGCTCCTCCTCCTGGTCACCTGGGTATCTGATACTCTGAGCTGTAGAAGGATGCAGATGGTGTGGAACTCAGTATTATCAATCCTGGAGCTGACACACTCTGTCCCTGTCCGGGGTCGTAACACATGGATTTCCACAAAGCAGGTTACAAAGTGTCACATAACAAGTTGGTCAGCGTGTATCTGAAACTGGCTGAGTGCCTGCAGACAGCGAGGAGAGGTGAAAGATCGTTCCTCTCACTCAGGGAACGTATATAACTGGGATTCCCCGAGGGACAGGGATCACAGCTTTTCCAGAGATTCATGAGCTACACCTGGATACACCAGGTACAATTTCAAAATTTGCAAATGCCACAAAAGTCAGGAGCATTGTGAGCTGTAATAATAATAATCTTTATTGTCAGAAGTAGGCTTCCATTAACGCTGCAATGAGGTTACTGTGAAAAGCCCTAGTCGCCACATTCCGGCGCCTGTTCGGGGACACCGAGGGAGAATTCAGAATGTCCAAATCACCCAACAAGCACGTCTTTCGGGACTTGTGGGAGGAAACCGGATCACCCGGAGGAAACCCACGCAGACACGGGGAGAACCCGTCCGTGTGGAGTTTGCACATTCTCCCCGTGTCTGCGTGGGTCTCACCCCCACAACCCAAAGATGTGCAGGGTAGGTGGATTGGCCGTGCTAAATTGTCCCCTAACTGGAAAAAAATAACTGGGTACTCTAAATGTATAAAAAGAAAACCAAGACACGGGGGGGGGAGCGTGCAGACTCCACACACACCGTCACGGGGGGGGGAGCGTGCAGACTCCACACACACACCGTCACGGGGGGGGGAGCGTGCAGACTCCACACACACCGTCACGGGGGGGGGAGCGTGCAGACTCCACACACACACCGTCACGGGGGGGGGAGCGTGCAGACTCCACACACACCGTCACGGGGGGGGGGAGCGTGCAGACTCCACACACACCGTCACGGGGGGGGGGAGCGTGCAGAATCCACACACCGTCACGGGGGGGGGGAGCGTGCAGACTCCACACACACACCGTCACGGGGGGGGGGGAGCGTGCAGATTCCACACACACCGTCACGGGGGGGGGAGCGTGCAGACTCCACACACACCGTCACGGGGGGGGGAGCGTGCAGACTCCACACACACCGTCACGGGGGGGGGAGCGTGCAGACTCCACACACACCGTCACGGGGGGGGGAGCGTGCAGACTCCACACACACACCGTCACGGGGGGGGGGAGCGTGCAGACTCCACACACACACCGTCACGGGGGGGGGGAGCGTGCAGACTCCACACACACACCGTCACGGGGGGGGGGAGCGTGCAGACTCCACACACACACCGTCACGGGGGGGGGAGCGTGCAGACTCCACACACACCGTCACGGGGGGGGGAGCGTGCAGACTCCACACACACACCGTCACGGGGGGGGGAGCGTGCAGACTCCACACACACCGTCACGGGGGGGGGAGCGTGCAGACTCCACACACACCGTCACGGGGGGGGGAGCGTGCAGACTCCACACACACCGTCACGGGGGGGGGAGCGTGCAGATTCCACACACCGTCACGGGGGGGGGAGCGTGCAGACTCCACACACACCGTCACCCAAGCTGGGAATCGACCCCAGGACTCTGGCGCTGTGAAGCAACAGCACTAACCACTGTGCGACCGTGACGCCCCGTGCAAACTGTGAGGACGTTTGTTTAGGACATCAAACAGACAGGCTGGTGCAGTGGGCAGATTCAACGCAGAGGAAGTTCAGGACAGAGAAATGAGAAGTGATTCATTTGGGCAGGAAGGACATGGAGAGACAATGGAAAATAACGGGTCAAATTCTGAAAGGTGCAGAGGGACTCGGGTGTCACTGCAGAAATGATTGAAGCTGGCAGGACAGGTGGAGAGAGCACTTAATAAAGAATACAGTATTCCGAGCTTCCGAGGGAATCTCTTCACATTGTGTCACTGATAAACATACACACAGCTGTCTCTTTCCCACAGCTTTTCTTCACTTTCTTTATGGATGAGAAGCGGGAGCCACCAGAGCTGGATTATACCAACATGCTGCTACACTTCTCCGCTCACCGCGATCCGGTCCAGGGATTCCACCGATCCCTCAGCGTGGCGGCTGGGACAGATCTCACCTGGAATCCAGACACAGACCCCATCATTGTCAAGGTGAAGGAGACCAGAAAATGAACCCGAAACATCAACCTGAATGTCAAGAAGCTTTACTCTGTATCTAACCACGTGCTGTCCCTGTCCTGGGAGTGTTTGATGGGGACAGTGTAGAGGGAGCTTTACTCTGTATCTAACCCCGTGCTGTCCCTGTCCTGGGAGTGTTTGATGCGGAGAGTGTGGTGGGAGCTTTACTCTGTATCTAACCCAGTGCTGTACCTGTCCTGGGAGTGTTTGATGGGGACAGTGTAGAGGGAGCTTTACTCTGTATCCAACCCCGTGCTGTCCCTGTCCTGGGAGTGTTTGATGGGGACAGTGTAGAGGGAGCTTTACTCTGTATCTAACCCCGTGCTGTCCCTGTCCTGGGAGTGTTTGATGCGGAGTGTGGTGGGAGCTTTACTCTGTATCTAACCGCGTGCTGTACCTGTCCTGGGAGTGTTTGATGGGATCAATGTAGAGGGAGCTTTACTCTGTATCTAACCCCGTGCTGTACCTGTCCGGGAGTGTTTGATGGGGACAGTGTAGAGGGAGCTTTACTCTGTATCTAACCCCGTGCTGTACCTGTCCTGGGAGTGTTTGATGGGGACAGTGTAGAGGGAGCCTTACTCTGTATCTAACCCCGTGCTGTACCTGTCCTGGGAGTGTTTGATAGGGACAGTGTAGAGGGTAGCTTTACTCTCTATCTAACCCCGTGCTGTACCTGTCCTGGGATTGTTTGATGGGGACAGTGTAGAGAGAGCTTTACTCTGTATCTAACCCCGTGCTGTCCCTGTCCTGGGAGTGTTTGATGGGGACAGTGTAGAGAGAGCTTTACTCTGTATCTAACCCCGTGCTGTCCCTGTCCTGGGAGTGTTTGATGGGGACAGTGTAGAGGGAGCTTTACTCTGTATCTAACCCCGTGCTGTCCCTGTCCTGGGAGTGTTTGATGCGGAGAGTGTGGTGGGAGCTTTACTCTGTATCTAACCCAGTGCTGTACCTGTCCTGGGAGTGTTTGATGGGGACAGTGTAGAGGGAGCTTTACTCTGTATCCAACCCCGTGCTGTCCCTGTCCTGGGAGTGTTTGATGGGGACAGTGTAGAGGGAGCTTTACTCTGTATCTAACCCCGTGCTGTACCTGTCCTGGGAGTGTTTGATGGGGACAGTGTAGCGGGAGCTTTACTCTGTATCCAACCCCGTGCTGTCCCTGTCCTGGGAGTGTTTGATGGGGACAGTGTAGAGGGAGCTTTACTCTGTATCTAACCCCGTGCTGTCCCTGTCCTGGGAGTGTTTGATGCGGAGTGTGGTGGGAGCTTTACTCTGTATCTAACCCCGTGCTGTACCTGTCCTGGGAGTGTTTGATGGGGACAGTGTAGAGGGAGCTTTACTCTGTATCCAACCCCGTGCTGTCCCTGTCCTGGGAGTGTTTGATGGGGACAGTGTAGAGGGAGCTTTACTCTGTATCTAACCCCGTGCTGTCCCTGTCCTGGGAGTGTTTGATGGGGACAGTGTAGAGGGAGCTTTACTCTGTATCTAACCCCGTGCTGTCCCTGTCCTGGGAGTGTTTGATGGGGACAGTGTAGAGGGAGCTTTACTCTGTATCTAACCCCGTGCTGTACCTGTCCTGGGAGTGTTTGATAGGGACAGTGTAGAGGGTAGCTTTACTCTCTATCTAACCCCGTGCTGTACCTGTCCTGGGATTGTTTGATGGGGACAGTGTAGAGGTAGCTTTACTCTGTCTCTAACCCCGTGCTGTATCTGTCCTGGGAGTGTTTGATGGGGACAGTGTAGAGGGAGCTTTACTCTGTCTCTAACCCCGTGCTGTACCTGTCCTGGGAGTGTTTGATGGGGACAGTGTACAGGGAGCTTTACTCTGTATCTAACCGCATGCTGTACCTGTCCTGAGAGTGTTTGATGGGGACAGTGTGGTGGGAGCTTTACTCTGTATCTAACCCCGTGCTGTACCTGTCCTGGGAGTGTTTGATGGGGACAGTGTAGAGGGAGCTTTACTCTGTATCCAACCCCGTGCTGTCCCTGTCCTGGGAGTGTTTGATGGGGACAGTGTAGAGGGAGCTTTATTCTGTATCTAACCCCATGCTGTAGCTGCCCTGGGAGTGTTTGATGGGGACAGTGTAGAGGGAGCTTTACTCGGTATCTAACCCCGTGCTGTACCTGTCCTGGGAGTGTTTGATGGGGACAGTGTAGAGAGAGCTGAACTCTGTATCTAACCCCGTTCTGTACCTGTGCTGGGAGTGTTTGATGGGGACAGTGTAGAGGGAGCTTTCCTCTGTATCTAACCCCGTGCTGTTTCTGTCCTGGGAGTGTTCATGGGGACAGTGCTGAGGGAGCTTTACTCTGTATTTAACCCCGTGCTGTACCTGTCCTGGGAGTGTTTGATGGGGACAGTGTAGAGGGAGCTTAACTCTGTATCTAACCCCGTGCTGTACCTGTCCTGGGAGTGTTTGATGGGGACAGTGTAGAGGGAGCTTTACTCTGTATCCAACCCCGTGCTGTCCCTGTCCTGGGAGTGTTTGATGGGGACAGTGTAGAGGGAGCTTTACTCTGTATCTAACCCCGTGCTGTCCCTGTCCTGGGAGTGTTTGATGGGGACAGTGGAGAGGGAGCTTTACTCTGTATCTAACCCCGTGCTGTACCTGTCCTGGGATTGTTTGATGGGGACAGTGTAGAGGGAGATTTACTCTATCTCTAACCCCGTGCTGTACCTGTCCTGGGTATACAAAATTATGAGGGGCATAGACAGAGTGGATAGTCAGAGGCTTTTCCCCAGGGTAGAGGGGTCAATTACTAGGGGGCATAGGTTTAAGGTGAGAGGGGCAAAGTTTAGAGTAGATGTACGAGGCAAGTTTTTTACGCAGAGGGTAGTGGGTGCCTGGAACTCACTACCGGAGGAGGTAGTGGAGGCAGGGACGATAGGGACATTTAAGGGGCATCTTGACAAATATATGAATAGGATGGGAATAGAAGGATACGGACCCAGGAAGTGTAGAAGATTGTAGTTTAGTCGGGCAGTATGGTCGGCACGGGCTTGGAGGGCCGAAGGGCCTGTTCCTGTGCTGTACATTTCTTTGTTCTTTGTTCTTTGTTCTTTGGGTGTGTTTGATGGGGACAGTGTAGAGGGAGCTTTACTCTGTATCTCACCCCGTGCTGTACCTGTCCTTGGAGTGTTTGATGGGGACAGTGTAGAGGGAGCTTTTCTCTGTATCTAACCCCGTGCTGTCCCTGTCCTGGGAGTGTTTGATGGGGACAGTGTAGAGGGAGCTTTACTCGGTATCTAACCCCGTGCTGTACCTGTCCTGGGAGTGTTTGATGGGGACAGTGCAGAGAGAGCTGAACTCTGTATCTAACCCCGTTCTGTACCTGTGCTGGGAGTGTTTGATGGGGACAGTGTAGAGGGAGCTTTCCTCTGTATCTAACCCCGTGCTGTTTCTGTCCTGGGAGTGTTCATGGGGACAGTGCTGAGGGAGCTTTACTCTGTATTTAACCCCGTGCTGTACCTGTCCTGGGAGTGTTTGATGGGGACAGTGTAGAGGGAGCTTAACTCTGTATCTAACCCCGTGCTGTACCTGGCCTGGGAGTGTTTGATGGGGACAGTGTAGAGGGAGTTTTACTCTGTATCTAACCCCGTGCTGTACCTGTCCTGGGAGTGTTTGATGGGGACAGTGTAGAGGGAGCTTAACTCTGTATCTAACCCCGTGCTGTACCTGTGCTGGGAGTGTTTGATGGGGACAGTGTAGAGGGAGCTTTAGACTGTATCTAACCCCGTGCTGTACCTGTCCTGGGAGTGTTTGATGGGGACAGTGTAGAGGGAGCTTTACTCTGTATCTAACCCCGTGCTGTCCCTGTCCTGGGAGTGTTTGATGGGGACAGTGTAGAGGGAGCTTTACTCTGTATCTAACCCCGTGCTGTACCTGTCCTGGGAGTGTTTGATGGGGACAGTGTAGAGGGAGCTTTACTCTCTATCTAACCCCGTGCTGTACCTGTCCTGGGATTGTTTGATGGGGACAGTGTAGAGGTAGCTTTACTCTGTCTCTAACCCCGTGCTGTATCTGTCCTGGGAGTGTTTGATGGGGACAGTGTAGAGGGAGCTTTACTCTGTCTCTAACCCCGTGCTGTACCTGTCCTGGGAGTGTTTGATGGGGACAGTGTACAGGGAGCTTTACTCTGAATCTAACCGCATGCTGTACCTGTCCTGAGAGTGTTTGATGGGGACAGTGTAGAGGGAGCTTTACTCTGTATCTAACCCCGTGCTGTACCTGTCCTGGGAGTGTTTGATGGGGACAATGTAGAGGGAGCTTTACTCTGTATCTAACCCCGTGCTGTACCTGTCCTGGGAGTGTTTGATGGGGACAGTGTAGACGGAGCTTTACTCTGTATCTAACCCCGTGCTGTACCTGTCCTGGGAGTGTTTGATGGGGACAGTGTAGAGGGAGCTTTACTCTGTATCTAACCCCGTGCTGTACCTGTCCTGGGAGTGTTTGATGGGGACAGTGTAGAGGGAGCTTTACTCTGTCTCTAACCCCATGCTGTACCTGTCCTGGGAGTGTTTGATGGGGACAGTGTAGAGGGAGCTTTACTCTGTCCCTAACCACATGCTGTACCTGTCCTGAGAGTGTTTGATGGGGACAGAGTAGAGGGAGCTTTACTCTGTATCTAACCCCGTGCTGTACGTGTCCTGGGAGTGTTTGATGGGGACAGTGTAGCGGGAGCTTTACTCTGTATCTAACCCCGTGCTGTACCTGTCCTGGGAGTTTTTGATGGGGACAGTGTAGAGGGAGCTTTACTCTGTATCTAACCCCGTGCTGTACCTGTCCTGGGAGTGTTTGATGGGGACAGTGGAGAGGGAGCTTTACTCTGTATCTAACCCCGTGCTGTACCTGTCCTGGGATTGTTTGATGGGGACAGTGTAGAGGGAGATTTACTCTATCTCTAACCCCGTGCTGTACCTGTCCTGGGTGTGTTTGATGGGGACAGTGTAGAGGGAGCTTTACTCTGTATCTCACCCCGTGCTGTACCTGTCCTTGGAGTGTTTGATGGGGACAGTGTAGAGGGAGCTTTTCTCTGTATCTAACCCCGTGCTGTCCCTGTCCTGGGAGTGTTTGATGGGGACAGTGTAGAGGGAGCTTTATTCTGTATCTAACCCCATGCTGTAGCTGCCCTGGGAGTGTTTGATGGGGACAGTGTAGAGGGAGCTTTACTCGGTATCTAACCCCGTGCTGTACCTGTCCTGGGAGTGTTTGATGGGGACAGTGCAGAGAGAGCTGAACTCTGTATCTAACCCCGTTCTGTACCTGTGCTGGGAGTGTTTGATGGGGACAGTGTAGAGGGAGCTTTCCTCTGTATCTAACCCCGTGCTGTTTCTGTCCTGGGAGTGTTCATGGGGACAGTGCTGAGGGAGCTTTACTCTGTATTTAACCCCGTGCTGTACCTGTCCTGGGAGTGTTTGATGGGGACAGTGTAGAGGGAGCTTAACTCTGTATCTAACCCCGTGCTGTACCTGGCCTGGGAGTGTTTGATGGGGACAGTGTAGAGGGAGTTTTACTCTGTATCTAACCCCGTGCTGTACCTGTCCTGGGAGTGTTTGATGGGGACAGTGTAGAGGGAGCTTAACTCTGTATCTAACCCCGTGCTGTACCTGTGCTGGGAGTGTTTGATGGGGACAGTGTAGAGGGAGCTTTAGACTGTATCTAACCCCGTGCTGTACCTGTCCTGGGAGTGTTTGATGGGGACAGTGTCGAGGGAGCTTTACTCTGTATCTAACCCCGTGCTGTACCTGTCCTGGGAGTGTTTGATGGGGACAGTGTAGAGGGAGCTTTACTCTGTATCTAACCCCGTGCTGTACCTGGCCTGGGAGTTTTTGATGGGGACAGTGTAGAGGGAGCTTTACTCTGTATCTAACCCCGTGCTGTACCTGGCCTGGGAGTGTTTGATGGGGACAGTGTAGAGGGAGCTTTACTCTGTATCTAACCCCGTGCTGTACCTGTCCTGGGAGTGTTTGATGGGGACAGTGTAGAGGCAGCTTTACTCTATCTAACCCCCTGCTGTACCTGTCCTGGGAGTGTTTGATGGGGACAGTGTAGAGGGAGCTTTACTCTGTACCTAACCCCGTGCTGTCCCTCTCCTGGGAGTGTTTGATGGGGACAGTGTAGAGGGAGCTTTACTCTGTATCTAACCCCATGCTGTCCCTGTCCTGGGAGTGTTTGATGGGGACAGTGTAGAGGGAGCTTTACTCTGTATCTTACCCCGTGCTGTACCTGTCCTGGGAGTGTTTGATGGGGACAGTGCAGAGGGAGCTTTACTCTGTATCTTACCCCGTGCTGTACCTATCCTGGGAGTGTTTGATGGGGACAGTGCAGAGGGAGCTTTACTCTGTATCTAACCCCGTGCGGTACCTGTCCTGGGAGTGTTTGATGGGGACAGTGGAGAGGGAGCTTTACTCTGTATCTAACCCCGTGCTGTACCTGTCCTGAGAGTGTTTGATGGGGACAGTGTAGAGGGAGCTTTACTCTGTATCTAACCCCGTGCTGTACCTGTCCTGGAAGTGTTTGATGGGGACAGTTAGAGGGAGTTTTACTCTGTATCTAACCCCGTGCTGTACCTGTCCTGGGAGTGTTTGATGGGGACAGTGCAGAGGGAGCTTTACTCTGTACCTAACCCCGTGCTGTACCTGTCCTGGGAGTGTTTGATGGGGACAGTTAGAGGGAGTTGTACTCTGTATCTAACCCCGTGCTGTACCTGTCCTGGGAGTGTTTGATGGGGACAGTGCAGAGGGAGCTTTACTCTGTACCTAACCCCGTGCTGTACCTGTCCTGGGAGTGTTTGATGGGGACAGTGCAGAGGGAGTTTACTCTGTATCTAACCCCGTGCTGTCCCTGTCCTGGGAGTGTTTGATGGGGACAGTGTAGAGGGAGCTTTATTCTGTATCTAACCCCATGCTGTAGCTGCCCTGGGAGTGTTTGATGGGAACAGTGTAGAGGGAGCTTTACTCTGTATCTAACCCCGTGCTGTACCTGTCTTGGGAGTGTTTGATGGGGACAGTGCAGAGGGAGTTTACTCTGTATCTAACCCCGTGCTGTACCTGTCCGGGAGTGTTTGATGGGGACAGTGTAGAGGGAGTTTACTCTGTATCTAACCCCGTGCTGTACCTGTCCTGGGAGTGTTTGATGGGGACAGTGTAGAGGGAGTTTACTCTGTATCTAACCCCGAGCTGTACCTGTCAACAAAGAACAAAGAACAAAGAAATGTACAGCACAGGAACAGGCCCTTCGGCCCTCCAAGCCCGTGCCGACCATACTGCCCGACTAAACTACAATCTTCTACACTTCCTGGGTCCGTATCCTTCTATTCCCATCCTATTCATATATTTGTCAAGATGCCCCTTAAATGTCCCTATCGTCCCTGCCTCCACTACCTCCTCCGGTAGTGAGTTCCAGGCACCCACTACCCTCTGCGTAAAAAACTTGCCTCGTACATCTACTCTAAACTTTGCCCCTCTCACCTTAAACCTATGCCCCCTAGTAATTGACCCCTCTACCCTGGGGAAAAGCCTCTGACTATCCACTCTGTCTATGCCCCTCATAATTTTGTATACCTCTATCAGGTCGCCCCTCAACCTCCTTCGTTCCAGTGAGAACAAACCGAGTTTATTCAATCGCTCCTCATAGCTTATGCCCTCCATACCAGGCAACATTCTGGTAAATCTCTTCTGCACCCTCTCTAAAGCCTCCACATCCTTCTGGTAGTGTGGCGACCAGAATTGAACACTATACTCCAAGTGTGGCCTAACTAAGGTTCTATACAGCTGCAACATGACTTGCCAATTCTTATACTCAATGCCCCGGCCAATGAAGGCAAGCATGCCGTATGCCTTCTTGACTACCTTCTCCACCTGTGTAGCCCCTTTCAGTGATCTGTGGACCTGTACTCCTAGATCTCTTTGACTTTCAATACTCTTGAGGGTTCTACCATTCACTGTATATTCCCTACCTGCATTAGCCCTTCCAAAATGCATTACCTCACATTTGTCCAGGTTAAACTCCATCTGCCATCTCTCCGCCCAAGTCTCCAGACAATCTAAATCCTGCTGTATCCTCAGACAGTCCTCATCGCTATCCGCAATTCCACCAACCTTTGTGTCGTCTGCAAACTTACTAATCAGACCAGTTACATTTTCCTCCAAATCATTTATATATACTACAAAGAGCAAAGGTCCCAGCACTGATCCCTGTGGAACACCACTGGTCACAGCCCTCCAATTAGAAAAGCATCCCTCCATTGCTACCCTCTGCCTTCTATGGCCTAGCCAGTTCTGTATCCACCTTGCCAGTTCACCCCTGATCCCGTGTGACTTCACCTTTTGTACTAGTCTACCATGAGGGACCTTGTCAAAGGCCTTACTGAAGTCCATATAGACAACATCTACTGCCCTACCTGCATCAATCATCTTAGTGACCTCCTCGAAAAACTCTATTAAGTTAGTGAGACACGACCTCCCCTTCACAAAACCGTGCTGCCTCTCACTAATACGTCCATTTGCTTCCAAATGGGAGTAGATCCTGTCTCGAAGAATTCTCTCCAGTAATTTCCCTACCACTGAAGTAAGGCTCACCGGCCTGTAGTTCCCGGGATTATCCCTGCCACCCTTCTTAAACAGAGGAACAACATTGGCTATTCTCCAGTCCTCCGGGACATCCCCTGAAGACAGCGAGGATCCAAAGATTTCTGTCAAGGCCTCAGCAATTTCCTCTCCAGCCTCCTTCAGTATTCTGGGGTAGATCCCATCCGGCCCTGGGGACTTATCTACCTTAATATTTTTTAAGACACCCAACACCTCGTCTTTTTGGATCACAATGTGACCCAGGCTATCTACACCCCCTTCTCCAGACTCAACATCTACCAATTCCTTCTCTTTGGTGAATACTGATGCAAAGTATTCATTTAGTACCTCGCCCATTTCCTCTGGCTCCACACATAGATTCCCTTGCCTATCCTTCAGTGGGCCAACCCTTTCCCTGGCTACCCTCTTGCTTTTTATGTAAGTGTAAAAAGCCTTGGGATTTTCCTTAACCCTATTTGCCAATGACTTTTCATGACCCCTTCTAGCCCTCCTGACTCCTTGCTTAAGTTCCTTCCTACTTTCCTTATATGCCACACAGGCTTCGTCTGTTCCCAGCCTTTTAGCCCTGACAAATGCCTCCTTTTTCTTTTTGACGAGGCCTACAATATCACTCGTCATCCAAGGTTCCCGAAAATTGCCGTATTTATCTTTCTTCCTCACAGGAACATGCCTGTCCTGTATTCCTTTCAACTGACACTTGAAAGCCTCCCACATGTCAGATGTTGATTTGCCCTCAAACATCCGCCCCCAATCTATGTTCTTCAGTTCCCGCCTAATATTGTTATAATTAGCCTTCCCCCAGTTTAGCACATTCATCCTCGGACCACTCTTATCCTTGTCCACCAGTACTTTAAAACTTACTGAATTGTGGTCACTGTTACCGAAATGCTCCCCTACTGAAACATCTACCACCTGGCCGGGCTCATTCCCCAATACCAGGTCCAGTACCGCCCCTTCCCTAGTTGGACTGTTTACATATTGTTTTAAGAAGCCCTCCTGGATGCTCCTTACAAACTCTGCCCCGTCTAAGCCCCTGGCACTAAGTGAGTCCCAGTCAATATTGGGGAAGTTGAAGTCTCCCATCACCACAACCCTGTTGTTTTTACTCTTTTCCAAAATCTGTCTACCTATCTGCTCCTCTATCTCCCGCTGGCTGTTGGGAGGCCTGTAGTATACCCCCAACATTGTGACTGCACCCTTCTTATTCCTGATCTCTACCCATATAGCCTCACTGCCCTCTGAGGTGTCCTCTCGCTGTATAGCTGTGATACTCTCCTGAACAAGTAGCGCAACTCCGCCTCCCCTTTTACATCCCCCTCTATCCCGCCTGAAACATCTAAATCCTGGAACGTTTAGCTGCCAATCCTGCCCTTCCCTCAACCAGGTCTCTGTAATGGCAACAACATCATAGTTCCAAGTAGTAATCCAAGCTCTAAGTTCATCTGCCTTACCCGTAATGCTCCTTGCATTAAAACATATGCACTTCAGGCCACCAGACCCGCTGTGTTCAGCAACTTCTCCCCGTCTGCGCTGCCTCAGAGCCACACTGTCCCTATTCCCTAGTTCTCCCTCAATGCTCTCACCTTCTGACCTATTGCTCCCGTGCCCACCCCCCTGCCATACTAGTTTAAACCCTCCCGTGTGACACTAGCAGTAGAGCTCCCTCTACACTGTCCTGGGAGTGTTTGATGGGGACAGTGTAGAGGGAGCTTTACTCTGTGTCAAACCCCGTGCTGTACCTGTCCTGGGAGTGTTTGATGGAGACAGTGTAGAGGGAGCTTTACTCTGTATCTAACCCCGTGCTGTACCTGTCCTGGGAGTGTTTGATGGGGACAGTGTAGAGGGAGCTTTATTCTGTATCTAACCCCGTGCTGTACCTGTCCTGGGAGTGTTTGATGGGGACAGTGTAGAGGGAGCTTTATTCTGTATCTAACCCCGTGCTGTACCTGTCCTGGGAGTGTTTGATGGGGACAGTGTAGAGGGAGCTTTATTCTGTATCTAACCCCGTGCTGTACCTGTCCTGGGTGTGTTTGATGGGGACAGTGTAGAGGGAGCTTTACTCTGTATCTAACCCCGTGCTGTACCTGTCCTGGGAGTGTTTGATGGGGACAGTGTAGAGGGAGCTTTACTCTGTATCTAACCCCGTGCTGTACCTGTCCTGGGTGTGTTTGATGGGGACAGTGTAGAGGGAGCTTTACTCTGTATCTAACCCCGTGCTGTACCTGTCCTGGGAGAGTTTGATGGGGACAGTGTAGAGGGAGCTTTACTCTGTATCTAACCCCGTGCTGTACCTGTCCTGGGAGTGTTTGATGGGGACAGTGTAGAGGGAGCTTTACTCTGTATCTAACCCCGTGCTGTACCTGTCCTGGGAGTGTTTGATGGGGACAGTGTAGAGGGAGCTTTACTCTGTATCTAACCCCGTGCTGTCCCTGTCCTGGGAGTGTTTGATGGGGACAGTGTAGAGGGAGCTTTACTCTGTATCTAACCCCGTGCTGTACCTGTCCTGGGAGTGTTTGATGGGGACAGTGTAGAGGGAGCTTTACTCTGTATCTAACCCCGTGCTGTACCTGTCCTGGGAGTGTTTGATGGGGACAGTGTAGAGGGAGCGTTACTCTGTATCTAACCCCGTGCTGTACCTGTCCTGGGAGTGTTTGATGGGGACAGTGTAGAGGGAGCTTTACTCTGTATCTAACCCCGTGCTGTACCTGTCCTGGGAGTGCTGGATGGGGACAGTTAATTAATTGATTGTTACTGTTCTCTGTTTCCAGCCAGATCATTGTATTGATCGGCAGTCATCGGGGATTCCTTTTGATGGAGATGATGGGGTCATCGCATCGAGTGAATTGGTGCCAATACATGCACTCTTCCAAATGCTGACACATGGTGTGGTTAAAAGTGAGGACACTCACCGTCACACGAAGCCGTACGAAACAGAACAACTCTACTGCAAGGTACGTGTCACAACTGGGTTATGACAAACCCGGACCAACGTATGGGTCAGTGAGTCCGTGTCTGGGTCAGTGAGTCCGTGTCTGGGTCATTCCGTGTCTGGGTCAGTGAGTCCGTGTCTGGGTCAGTGAGTCCGTGTCTGGGTCAGTGAGTCCGTGTCTGCGTCAGTCCGTGTCTGCGTCAGTCCGTGTCTGGGTCAGTCCGTGTCTGGGTCAGTCCGTGTCTGGGTCAGTCCGTGTCTGGGTCAGTCCGTGTCTGGGTGAGTCCGTGTCTGGGTCAGTCCGTGTCTGGGTCAGTGAGTCCGTGTCTGGGTCAGTCCGTGTCAGGGTCAGTCCGTGTCTGGGTCAGTCCGTGTCTGGGTCAGTGAGTCCGTGTCTGGGTCAGTCCGTGTCTGGGTCAGTGAGTCCGTGTCTGGGTCAGTGAGTCCGTGTCTGGGTCAGTGAGTCCGTGTCTGGGTCAGTCCGTGTCTGGGTCAGTCCGTGTCTGGGTCAGTCCGTGTCTGGGTCAGTGAGTCCGTGTCTGGGTCAGTCCGTGTCTGGGTCAGTGAGTCCGTGTCTGGGTCAGTCCGTGTCTGGGTCAGTGAGTCCGTGTCTGGGTCAGTCCGTGTCTGGGTCAGTCCGTGTCTGGGTCAGTCTGTGTCTGGGCCAGTCCGGATCTGGGTCAGTCCGTGTCTGGGTCAGTGAATCCGTGTCCGGGTCAGTCCGTGTCTGGGTCAGTCCGTGTCTGGGTCAGTCCATGTCTGGGTCAGTCCATGTCTGGGTCAGTGAGTCCGTGTCTGGGTCAGTCCGTGTCTGCGTCAGTCCGTGTCTGGGTCAGTCCGTGTCTGGGTCAGTGAGTCCGTGTCTGGGTCAGTCCGTGTCTGGGTCAGTCTGTGTCTGGGTGAGTCCGTGTCTGGGTCAGTCCGTGTCTGGGTCAGTGAGTCCGTGTCTGGGTCAGTCCGTGTCTGGGTCAGTGAGTCCGTGTCTGGGTCAGTCCGTGTCTGGGTCAGTCCGTGTCTGGGTCAGTCCGTGTCTGGGTCAGTCCGTGTCTGGGTCAGTGAGTCCGTGACTGGGTCAGTCCGTGTCTGGGTCAGTCCGTGTCTGGGTCAGTGAGTCCGTGTCTGGGTCAGTCCGTGTCTGGGTCAGTCCGTGTCTTGGTCAGTCCGTGTCTGGGTCAGTCCGTGTCTGGGTCAGTCCGTGTCTGGGTCAGTCCGTGTCTGGGTCAGAGAGTCCGTGTCTGGGTCAGTGAGTCCGTGTCTGGGTCAGTCCGTGTCTGGGTCAGTCCGTGTCTGGGTCAGTCCGTGTCTGGGTCAGTCCGTGACTGGGTCAGTCCGTGTCTGGGTCAGTCCGTGTCTGGGTCAGTCCGTGTCTGTGTCAGTCCGTGTCTGGGTCAGTGAGTCCGTGTCTGGGTCAGTGAGTCCGTGTCTGGGTCAGTCCGTGTCTGGGTCAGTCCGTGTCTGGGTCAGTCCGTGTCTGGGTCAGTGAGTCCGTGTCTGGGTCAGTCCGTGTCTAGGTCAGTGTGTCCGTGTCTGGGTCAGTCCGTGCCTGGGTCAGTCCGTGTCTGGGTCAGTCCGTGTCTGGGTCAGTCCGTGTCTGGGTCAGTCCGTGTCTGGATCAGTGAGTCCGTGTCGGGGTCAGTCCGTGTCTGGGTCAGTCCGTGTCTGTGTCAGTCTGTGTCTGGGTCAGTGAGTCCGTGTCTGGGTCAGTCCGTGTCTGGGTCAGTCCGTGCCTGGGTCAGTCCGTGTCTGGGTCAGTCCGTGTCTGGATCAGTGAGTCCGTGTCTGGGTCAGTCCGTGTCTGGGTCAGTCCGTGTCTGGGTCAGTCCGTGTCTGGGTCAGTGAGTCCGTGTCTGGGTCAGTCCATGTCTGGGTCAGTCTGTGTCTGGATCAGTGAGTCTGTGTCTGGGTCAGTCCGTGTCTGGGTCAGTCCGTGTCTGGGTCAGTCCGTGTCTGGGTCAGTGAGTCCGTGTCTGGGTCAGTCCATGTCTGGGTCAGTCTGTATCTGGATCAGTGAGTCTGTGTCTGGGTCAGTGAGTCCGTGTCTGGGTCAGTCCGTGTCTGGGTCAGTCCGTGTCTGGGTCAGTCCGTGTCTGGTTCAGTCCGTGTCTGGGTCAGTCCGTGTCTGGGTCTGTCCGTGTCTGGGTCAGTCCGTGTCTGTGTCAGTCCGTGTCTGGGTCAGTGAGTCCGTGTCTGGGTCAGTCCGTGTCTGGGTCAGTCCGTGTCTGGGTCAGTCCGTGTCTGGGTCAGTCCGTGTCTGTGTCAGTCCGTGTCTGGGTCAGTGAGTCCGCGTCTGGGTCAGTCCGTGTCTGGGTCAGTCCGTGTCTGGGTCAGTCCGTGTCTGGGTCAGTCCGTGTCTGTGTCAGTCCGTGTCTGGGTCAGTGAGTCCGTGTCTGGGTCAGTCCGTGTCTGGGTCAGTCCGTGTCTGGGTCAGTCCGTGTCTGGGTCAGTCCGTGTCTGTGTCAGTCCGTGTCTGGGTCAGTGAGTCCGCGTCTGGGTCAGTCCGTGTCTGGGTCAGTCCGTGTCTGGGTCAGTCCGTGTCAGGGTCAGTCCGTGTCTGGGTCAGTGAGTCCGTGTCTGGGTCAGTGAGTCCGTGTCTGGGTCAGTCCGTGTCTGGGTCAGTCCGTGTCTGGGTCAGTCCGTGTCTGGGTCAGTGAGTCCGTGTCTGGGTCAGTCCGTGTCTGGGTCAGTCCGTGTCTGGGTCAGTCCGTGTCTGGGTCAGTGAGTCCGTGTCTGGGTCAGTGAGTCCGTGTCTGGGTCAGTCCGTGTCTGGGTCAGTCCGTGTCTGGGTCAGTCCGTGTCTGGGTCAGTCCGTGTCTGGGTCAGTCCGTGTCTGGGTCAGTGAGTCCGTGTCTGGGTCAGTTTGTGTCTGGGTCAGTCCGTGTCTGGGTCAGTGAGTCCGTGTCTGGGTCAGTGAGTCCGTGTCTGGGTCAGTGAGTCCGTGTCTGGGTCAGTGAGTCCGTGTCTGGGTCAGTCCGTGTCTGGGTCAGTCCGTGTCTGGGTCAGTCCGTGTCTGGGTCAGTCCGTGTCTGGGTCAGTGAGTCCGTGTCTGGGTCAGTCCGTGTCTGGGTCAGTGAGTCCGTGTCTGGGTCAGTGAGTCCGTGTCTGGGTCAGTCCGTGTCTGGGTCAGTCCGTGTCTGGGTCACTGAGTCCGTGTCTGGGTCAGTGAGTCCGTGTCTGGGTCAGTCCGTGTCTGGGTCAATCTGTGTCTGGGTCAGTCCGTGTCTGGGTCAGTCCGTGTCTGGGTCAGTCCGTGTCTGGGTCAGTCCGTGTCTGGGTCAGTGAGTCCGTGTCTGGGTCAGTCCGTGTCTGGGTCAGTCCGTGTCTGGGTCAGTCCGTGTCTGGGTCAGTGAGTCCGTGTCTGGGTCAGTCCGTGTCTGGGTCAGTCCGTGTCTGGGTCAGTCCGTGTCTGGGTCAGTCCGTGTCTGGGTCAGTCCGTGTCTGGGTCAGTGAGTCCGTGTCTGGGTCAGTCCGTGTCTGGGTCAGTGAGTCCGTGTCTGTGTCAGTCCGTGTCTGGGTCAGTCCGTGTCTGGGTCAGTCCATGTCTGGGTCAGTGAGTCCGTGTCTGGGTCAGCCCGTGTCTGGGTCAGTCCGTGTCTGGGTCAGTCCGTGTCTGGGTCAGTCCGTGTCTGGGTCAGTGAGTCCGTGTCTGGGTCAGTCCGTGTCTGGGTCAGTCCGTGTCTGGGTCAGTCCGTGTCTGGGTCAGTGAGTCCGTGTCTGGGTCAGTCCGTGTCTGGGTCAGTCCGTGTCTGGGTCAGTGAGTCCGTGTCTGGGTCAGTCCGTGTCTGGGTCAGTCCGTGTCCGGGTCAGTCCGTGTCTGGGTCAGTCCGTGTCTGGGTCAGTCCGTGTCTGGGTCAGTCCGTGTCTGGGTCAGTCCGTGTCTGGGTCAGTGAGTCCGTGTCCGGGTCAGTCTGTGTCTGGGTCAGTCCGTGTCTGGGTCAGTCCGTGTCTGGGTCAGTCCGTGTCTGGGTCAGTCCGTGTCTGGGTCAGTGAGTCCGTGTCTGGGTCAGTGAGTCCGTGTCTGGGTCAGTGAGTCCGTGTCTGGGTCATTGAGTCCGTGTCTGGGTCAGTCCGTGTCTGGGTCAGTCCGTGTCTGGGTCAGTCTGTGTCTGGGTCAGTCCGTGTCTGGGTCAGTCCGTGTCTGGGTCAGTCTGTGTCTGGGTCAGTCCGTGTCTGGGTCAGTCCGTGTCTGGGTCAGTCCGTGTCTGGGTCAGTCCGTGTCTGGGTCAGTCCGTGTCTGGGTCAGTCCGTGTCCGGGTCAGTCCGTGTCTGGGTCAGTGAGTCCGTGTCTGGGTCAGTCCGTGTCTGGGTCAGTCCGTGTCTGGGTCAGTCCGTGTCTGGGTCAGTCCGTGTCTGGGTCAGTGAGTCCGTGTCTGGGGCAGTGAGTCCGTGTCTGGGTCAGTCCGTGTCTGGGTCAGTGAGTCCGTGTCTGGGTCAGTCCGTGTCTGGGTCAGTCCGTGTCTGGGTCAGTCCGTGTCTGGGTCAGTCCGTGTCTGGGTCAGTCCGTGTCTGGGTCAGTCCGTGTCTGGGTCAGTCCGTGTCTGGGTCAGTCCGTGTCTGGGTCAGTGAGTCCGTGTCTGGGTCAGTCCGTGTCTGCGTCAGTCCGTGTCTGCGTCAGTCCGTGTCTGGGTCAGTCCGTGTCTGGGTCAGTGAGTCCGTGTCTGGGTCAGTGAGTCCGTGTCTGGGTCAGTGAGTCCGTGTCTGCGTCAGTCCGTGTCTGGGTCAGTCCGTGTCTGGGTCAGTCCGTGTCTGGGTCAGTGAGTCCGTGTCTGGGTCAGTGAGTCCGTGTCTGGGTCAGTGAGTCCGTGTCTGGGTCAGTCCGTGTCTGGGTCAGTGAGTCCGTGTCTGGGTCAGTCCGTGTCTGGGTCAGTCCGTGTCTGGGTCAGTCCGTGTCTGGGTCAGTCCGTGTCTGGGTCAGTGAGTCCGTGTCTGGTTCAGTCTGTGTCTGGGTCAGTCCGTGTCTGGGTCAGTCCGTGTCTGGGTCAGTCCGTGTCTGGGTCAGTCCGTGTCTGGGTCAGTCCGTGTCTGGGTCAGTGAGTCCGCGTCTGGGTCAGTCCGTGTCTGGGTCAGTCCGTGTCTGGGTCAGTCCGTGTCTGGGTCAGTCCGTGTCTGGGTCAGTCCGTGTCTGGGTCAGTGAGTCCGTGTCTGGGTCAGTCCGTGTCTGGGTCAGTCCGTGTCTGGGTCAGTCCGTGTCTGGGTCAGTCTGTGTCTGGGTCAGTGAGTCCGTGTCTGGGTCAGTCCGTGTCTGGGTCAGTCCGTGTCTGGGTCAGTGAGTCCGTGTCTGGGTCAGTCCGTGTCTGGGTCAGTCCGTGTCTGGGTCAGTCCGTGTCTGGGTCAGTGAGTCCGTGTCTGGGTCAGTCCGTGTCTGGGTCAGTCCGTGTCTGGGTCAGTCCGTGTCTGGGTCAGTCCGTGTCTGGGTCAGTCCGTGTCTGGGTCAGTGAGTCCGTGTCTGGTTCAGTCTGTGTCTGGGTCAGTCCGTGTCTGGGTCAGTCCGTGTCTGGGTCAGTGAGTCCGTGTCTGGGTCAGTCCGTGTCCGGGTCAGTCCGTGTCTGGGTCAGTCCGTGTCTGGGTCAGTCCGTGTCTGGGTCAGTGAGTCCGTGTCTGGGTCAGTCAGTCCGTGTCTGGGTCAGTCCGTGTCTGGGTCAGTCCGTGTCTGGGTCAGTCCGTGTCTGGGTCAGTGAGTCCGTGTCTGGGTCAGTCCGTGCCTGGGTCAGTCCGTGTCTGGGTCAGTGAGTCCGTGTCTGGGTCAGTGAGTCTGTGTCTGGGTCAGTCCGTGTCTGGGTCAGTCCGTGTCTGGATCAGTGAGTCCGTGTCGGGGTCAGTCCGTGTCTGGGTCAGTGAGTCCGTGTCTGGGTCAGTCCGTGTCTGGGTCAGTCCGTGTCTGGGTCAGTGAGTCCGTGTCTGGGTCAGTCCGTGTCTGGGTCAGTCCGTGTCTGGGTCAGTCCGTGTCTGGGTCAGTCCGTGTCTGGGTCAGTGAGTCCGTGTCTGGGTCAGTCCGTGTCTGGGTCAGTCCGTGTCTGGGTCAGTGAGTCCGTGTCTGGGTCAGTCCGTGTCTGGGTCAGTGAGTCCGTGTCTGCGTCAGTCCGTGTCTGGGTCAGTCCGTGTCTGGGTCAGTGAGTCCGTGTCCTGGTCAGTCCGTGTCTGGGTTAGTCCGTGTCTGGGTCAGTCCGTGTCTCGGTCAGTGAGTCCGTGTCTGGGTCAGTGAGTCCGTGTCTGGGTCAGTCCATATCTGGGTCAGTGAGTACGTGTCTGGGTCAGTCCGTGTCTGGGTCAGTCCGTGTCTGGGTCAGTGAGTCCGTGTCTGGGTCAGTGAGTCCGTGTCTGGGTCAGTCCGTGTCTGGGTCTGTCCGTGTCTGGGTCAGTCCGTGTCTGTGTCAGTCCGTGTCTGTGTCAGTCCGTGTCTGGGTCAGTCCGTGTCTGGGTCAGTCCGTGTCTGGGTCAGTCCGTGTCAGGGTCAGTCCGTGTCTGGGTCAGTCCGTGTCTGGGTCAGTCCGTGTCTGGGTCAGTGAGTCCGTGTCTGGGTCAGTCCGTGTCTGTGTCAGTCCGTGTCTGCGTCAGTCAGGGTCAGTCCGTGTCTGGGTCAGTCCGTGTCTGTGTCAGTCCGTGTCTGGGTCAGTCCGTGTCTGGGTCAGTGAGTCCGTGTCTGGGTCAGTCCGTGTCTGGGTCAGTCCGTGTCTGGGTCAGTCCGTGTCAGGGTCAGTCCGTGTCTGGGTCAGTCCGTGTCTGGGTCAGTCCGTGTCCGGGTCAGTGAGTCCGTGTCTGGGTCAGTCCGTGTCTGGGTCAGTCCGTGTCTGGGTCAGTGAATCCGTGTCTGGGTCAGTCCGTGTCTGGGTCAGTGAGTCCGTGTCTGGGTCAGTCCGTGTCTGGGTCAGTCCGTGTCTGGGTCAGTCCGTGTCTGGGTCAGTCAGGGTCAGTCCGTGTCGGGCTCAGTCCGTGTCTGGGTCAGTCCGTGTCTGGGTCAGTCCGTGTCTGGGTCTGTCCGTGTCTGGGTCAGTGAGTCCGTGTCTGGGTCAGTGAGTCCGTGTCTGGGTCAGTCTGTGTCTGGGTCAGTCCGTGTCTGGGTCAGTCCGTGTCTGGGTCAGTCCGTGTCGGGGTCAGACCGTGTCGGGGTCAGTCCGTGTCTGGGTCAGTCCGTGTCTGGGTCAGTCCGTGTCTGGGTCAGTGAGTCCGTGTCTGGGTCAGTCCGTGTATGGGTCAGTGAGTCCGTGTCTGGATCAGTGAGTCCGTGTCTGGGTCAGTCCGTGTCTGGGTCAGTGAGTCCGTGTCTGGGTCAGTCCGTGTCTGGGTCAGTCCGTGTCTGGGTCAGTGAGTCCGTGTCTGGGTCAGTGAGTCCGTGTCTGGGTCAGTCCGTGTCTGGGTCAGTCCGTGTCTGGGTCAGTCCGTGTCTGGTTCAGTCCGTGTCTGGGTCAGTGAGTCCGTGTCTGGGTCAGTGAGTCCGTGTCTGGATCAGTGAGTCCGTGTCTGGATCAGTGAGTCCGTGTCTGGGTCAGTCCGTGTCGGGGTCAGTCCGTGTCGGGGTCAGTCCGTGTCGGGGTCAGTCCGTGTCTGGGTCAGTCCGTGTCTGGGTCAGTCCGTGTCTGGGTCAGTGAGTCCGTGTCTGGGTCAGTGAGTCCGTGTCTGGGTCAGTCCGTGTCTGGGTCAGTCCGTGTGTGTCAGTCCGTGTCTGGGTCAGTGAGTCTGTGTCTGGGTCAGCCCGTGTCTGGGTCAGTCCGTGTCTGGGTCAGTCCGTGTCTGGGTCAGTGAGTCCGTGTCTGGGTCAGTCCGTGTCTGGGTCAGTCCGTGTCTGGGTCAGTCCGTCTCTGGGTCAGTCCATGTCTGGGTCAGTCCGTGTCTGGGTCAGTCCGTGTCTGGGTCAGTCCGTGTCTGGGTCAGTGAGGCCGTGTCTGGGTCAGTCCGTGTCTGGGTCAGTCCGTGCCTGGGTCAGTGGGTCCGTGTCTGGGTCAGTCCGTGTCTGGGTCAGTCCGTGTCTGGGTCAGTCCGTGTCTGGGTCAGTGAGTCCGTGTCTGGGTCAGTCCGTGTCTGGGTCAGTCCGTGTCTGGGTCAGTCCGTGTCTGGGTCACTGAGTCCGTGTCTGGGTCAGTCCGTCTCTGGGTCAGTCCGTGTCTGGGTCAATCCGTGTCTGGGTCAGTGAGTCCGTGTCTGGGTCAGTGAGTCCGTGTCTGGGTCAGTCCGTGTCTGGGTCAGTCCGTGTCAGGGTCAGTGAGTCCGTGTCTGGGTCAGTGAGTCCGTGTCTGGGTCAGTCCGTGTCTGGGTCGGTCCGAGTCTGGGTCGGTCCGAGTCTGGGTCAGTCGGTGTCTGCGTCGGTCCGTGTCTGGGTCAGTCCGTGTCTGGGTCAGTGAGTCCGTGTCTGGGTCAGTCCGTGTCTGGGTCAGTGCGTGTCTGGATCAGTCCGTGTCTGGGTCAGTCCGTGTCTGGGTCAGTCCGTGTCTGGGTCAGTCCGTGTCTGGGTCAGTCCGTGTCTGGGTCAGTCCGTGTCTGGGTCAGTGAGTCGGTGTCTGGGTCAGTCCGTGTCTGGGTCAGTCCGTGTCTGGGTCAGTCCGTGTCTGGGTCAGTCCGTGTCTGGGTGAGTCCGTGTCTGGGTGAGTCCGTGTCTGTGTCAGTCCATGTTCGGGTCAGTCCGGGTCAGTCCGTGTCCGGGTCAGTCCGTGTCCGGGTCAGTCCGGGTCAGTCCGTGTCCGGGTCAGTCCGTGTCTGGGTCAGTCCGTGTCTGGGTCAGTCCCAGTCCGTGTCTGGGTCAGTCCGTGTCTGGGTCAGTCCGTGTCTGGGTCAGTGAGTCCATGTCTGGGTCAGTCCGTGTCTGGGTCAGTGAGTCCGTGTCTGGGTCAGTCCGTGTCTGGGTCAGTCCGTGTCTGGGTCAGTGGGTCCGTGTCTGGGTCAGTCCGTGTCTGGGTCAGTCCGTGTCTGGGTCAGTGAGTCCGTGTCTGCGTCAGTCCGTGTCTGGGTCAGTCCGTGTCTGGGTCAGTGAGTCCGTGTCTGGGTCAGTCCGTGTCTGGGTCAGTCCGTGTCTGGGTCAGTCCGTGTCTGGGTCAGTGAGTCCGTGTCTGGGTCAGTCCGTGTCTGGGTCAGTCCGTGTCTGGGTCAGTGAGTCCGTGTCTGGGTCAGTCCGTGTCTGGGTCAGTCCGTGTCTGGGTCAGTGAGTCCGTGTCTGCGTCAGTCCGTGTCTGGGTCAGTCCGTGTCTGGGTCAGTGAGTCCGTGTCTGGGTCAGTGAGTCCGTGTCTGGGTCAGTCCGTGTCTGGGTCAGTCCGTGTCTGGGTCAGTCAGTGTCTGGGTCAGTCCGTGTCTGGGTCAGTCCGTGTCTGGGTCAGTGAGTCCGTGTCTGGGTCAGTCCGTGTCTGGGTCAGTCCGTGTCTGGGTCAGTGAGTCCGTGTCTGGGTCAGTCCGTGTCTGGGTCAGTCCGTGTCTGGGTCAGTCCGTGTCTGGGTCAGTCCGTGTCTGGGTCAGTCCGTGTCTGGGTCAGTCCGTGTCTGGGTCAGTCCGTGTCTGGGTCAGTGAGTCCGTGTCTGGGTCAGTGAGTCCGTGTCTGGGTCAGTCCGTGTCTGGGTCAGTGAGTCAGTGTCTGGGTCAGTCCGTGTCTGGGTCAGTCCGTGTCTGGGTCAGTCCGTGTCTGTGTCAGTCCGTGTCTGGGTCAGTCTGTGTCTGGGTCAGTGAGTCCGTGTCTGGGTCAGTCCGTGTCTGGGTCAGTCCGTGTCTGGGTCAGTCCGTGTCTGTGTCAGTCCGTGTCTGGGTCAGTGAGTCCATGTCTGTGTCAGTCCGTGTCTGTGTCAGTCCGTGTCTGGGTCAGTGAGTCCGTGTCTGGGTCAGTCCGTGTCTGGGTCAGTCCGTGTCTGGGTCAGTGAGTCCGTGTCTGGGTCAGTCCGTGTCTGGGTCAGTCCGTGTCTGGGTCAGTCCGTGTCTGGGTCAGTGAGTCCGTGTCTGGGTCAGTGAGTCCGTGTCTGGGTCAGTCCGTGTCTGGGTCAGTGAGTCCGTGTCCGGGTCAGTCCGTGTCTGGGTCAGTCCGTGTCTGGGTCAGTCCGTGTCTGGGTCAGTCCGTGTCTGGGTCAGTCCGTGTCTGGGTCAGTGAGTCCGTGTCTGGGTCAGTCCGTGTCTGGGTCAGTCCGTGTCTGGGTCAGTGAGTCCGTGTCTGGGTCAGTCCGTGTCTGGGTCAGTCCGTGTCTGGGTCAGTCCGTGTCTGGGTCAGTCCGTGTCTGGGTCAGTCCGTGTCTGGGTCAGTCCGTGTCTGGGTCAGTGAGTCCGTGTCTGGGTCAGTGAGTCCGTGTCCGGGTCAGTCCGTGTCTGGGTCAGTCCGTGTCTGGGTCAGTCCGTGTCTGGGTCAGTCCGTGTCTGGGTCAGTCCGTGTCCGGGTCAGTCCGTGTCCGGGTCAGTCCGTGTCTGGGTCAGTCCGTGTCTGGGTCAGTCCGTGTCTGGGTCAGTGAGTCCGTGTCTGGGTCAGTGAGTCCGTGTCCGGGTCAGTCCGTGTCTGGGTCAGTCCGTGTCTGGGTCAGTCCGTGTCTGGGTCAGTGAGTCCGTGTCTGGGTCAGTGAGTCCGTGTCTGGGTCAGTGAG
This sequence comes from Scyliorhinus torazame, assembly GCF_047496885.1. Taxonomy (NCBI): domain Eukaryota; kingdom Metazoa; phylum Chordata; class Chondrichthyes; order Carcharhiniformes; family Scyliorhinidae; genus Scyliorhinus; species Scyliorhinus torazame. The sequence continues at coordinate 6,674,546 of NC_092715.1, forward strand.
TCCGTGTCTGGGTCAGTCCGTGTCTGGGTCAGTGAGTCCGTGTCTGGGTCAGTCCGTGTCTGGGTCAGTCCGTGTCTGGGTCAGTCCGTGTCTGGGTGAGTCCGTGTCTGGGTCAGTCCGTGTCTGGGTCAGTGAGTCCGTGTCTGGGTCAGTCCGTGTCTGGGTCAGTCCGTGTCTGGGTCAGTGAGTCCGTGTCTGGGTCAGTGAGTCCGTGTCTGGGTCAGTCCGTGTCCGGGTCAGTGAGTCCGTGTCCGGGTCAGTCCGTGTCTGGGTCAGTCCGTGTCTGGGTCAGTGAGTCCGTGTCTGGGTCAGTGAGTCCGTGTCTGGGTCAGTGAGTCCGTGTCTGGGTCAGTCCGTGTCTGGGTCAGTCCGTGTCTGGGTCAGTGAGTCCGTGTCTGGGTCAGTCCGTGTCTGGGTCAGTGAGTCCGTGTCTGGGTCAGTCCGTGTCTGGGTCAGTGAGTCCGTGTCTGGGTCAGTCCGTGTCTGGGTCAGTCCGTGTCTGGGTCAGTCCGTGTCTGGGTCAGTCCGTGTCTGGGTCAGTGAGTCCGTGTCTGGGTCAGTCCGTGTCTGGGTCAGTCCGTGTCTGTGTCAGTCCGTGTCTGGGTCAGTGAGTCTGTGTCTGGGTCAGCCCGTGTCTGGGTCAGTCCGTGTCTGGGTCAGTCCGTGTCTGGGTCAGTGAGTCCGTGTCTGGGTCAGTCCGTGTCTGGGTCAGTCCGTGTCTGGGTCAGTCCGTGTCTGGGTCAGTCCGTCTCTGGGTCAGTCCATGTCTGGGTCAGTCCGTGTCTGGGTCAGTCCGTGTCTGGGTCAGTCCGTGTCTGGGTCAGTGAGGCCGTGTCTGGGTCAGTCTGTGTCTGGGTCAGTCCGTGTCTGGGTCAGTGGGTCCGTGTCTGGGTCAGTCCGTGTCTGGGTCAGTCCGTGTCTGGGTCAGTCCGTGTCTGGGTCAGTCCGTGTCTGGGTCAGTGAGTCCGTGTCTGGGTCAGTCCGTGTCTGGGTCAGTCCGTGTCTGGGTCAGTCCGTGTCTGGGTCACTGAGTCCGTGTCTGGGTCAGTCCGTCTCTGGATCAGTCCGTGTCTGGGTCAGTCCGTGTCTGGGTGAGTCCGTGTCCGGGTGAGTCCGTGTCCGGGTCAGTCCGTGTCCGGGTCAGTCCGTGTCCGGGTCAGTCCGTGTCCGGGTCAGACCGTGTCCGGGTCAGTCCGTGTCCGGGTCAGTCCGTGTCTGGGTCAGTCCCAGTCCGTGTCTGGGTCAGTCCGTGTCTGGGTCAGTCCGTGTCTGGGTCAGTGAGTCCGTGTCTGGGTCAGTCCGTGTCTGGGTCAGTATTGTCTGGGTCAGTGGGTCCGTGTCTGGGTCAGTCCGTGTCTGGGTCAGTCCGTGTCTGGGTCAGTGAGTCCGTGTCTGCGTCAGTCCGTGTCTGGGTCAGTCCGTGTCTGGGTCAGTGAGTCCTTGTCTGGGTCAGTCCGTGTCTGGGTCAGTCCGTGTCTGGGTCAGTCCGTGTCTGGGTCAGTGAGTCCGTGTCTGGGTCAGTCCGTGTCTGGGTCAGTCCGTGTCTGGGTCAGTGAGTCCGTGTCTGGGTCAGTCCGTGTCTGGGTCAGTCCGTGTCTGGGTCAGTGAGTCCGTGTCTGCGTCAGTCCGTGTCTGGGTCAGTCCGTGTCTGGGTCAGTGAGTCCGTGTCTGGGTCAGTCCGTGTCTGGGTCAGTCCGTGTCTGGGTCAGTCCGTGTCTGGGTCAGTCCGTGTCTGGGTCAGTCCGTGTCTGGGTCAGTCCGTGTCTGGGTCAGTCCGTGTCTGGGTCAGTCCGTGTCTGGGTCAGTGAGTCCGTGTCTGGGTCAGTCCGTGTCTGGGTCAGTCCGTGTCTGTGTCAGTCTGTGTCTGGGTCAGTCCGTGTCTGGGTCAGTCCGTGTCTGGGTCAGTGAGTCCGTGTCTGGGTCAGTCCGTGTCTGGGTCAGTCCGTGTCTGGGTCAGTGAGTCCGTGTCTGGGTCAGTCCGTGTCTGGGTCAGTGCGTGTCTGGGTCAGTGAGTCCGTGTCTGGGTCAGTCCGTGTCTGGGTCAGTCCGTGTCTGGGTCAGTGAGTCCGTGTCTGGGTCAGTCCGTGTCTGGGTCAGTCCGTGTCTGGGTCAGTCCGTGTCTGTGTCAGTCCGTGTCTGTGTCAGTCCGTGTCTGGGTCAGTGAGTCCGTGTCTGGGTCAGTCCGTGTCTGGGTCAGTCCGTGTCTGGGTCAGTGAGTCCGTGTCTGGGTCAGTCCGTGTCTGGGTCAGTCCGTGTCTGGGTCAGTCCGTGTCTGGGTCAGTCCGTGTCTGGGTCAGTCCGTGTCTGGGTCAGTCCGTGTCTGGGTCAGTGAGTCCGTGTCTGGGTCAGTGAGTCCGTGTCTGGGTCAGTCCGTGTCTGGGTCAGTGAGTCCGTGTCTGGGTCAGTCCGTGTCTGGGTCAGTCTGTGTCTGGGTCAGTGAGACCGTGTCTGGGTCAGCCCGTGTCTGGGTCAGTCCGTGTCTGGGTCAGTCCGTGTCTGGGTCAGTGAGTCCGTGTCTGGGTCAGTCCGTGTCTGGGTCAGTCCGTGTCTGGGTCAGTCCGTGTCTGGGTCAGTCCGTCTCTGGGTCAGTCCATGTCTGGGTCAGTCCGTGTCTGGGTCAGTCCGTGTCTGGGTCAGTCCGTGTCTGGGTCAGTGAGGCCGTGTCTGGGTCAGTCCGTGTCTGGGTCAGTCCGTGTCTGGGTCAGTGGGTCCGTGTCTGGGTCAGTCCGTGTCTGGGTCAGTCCGTGTCTGGGTCAGTCCGTGTCTGGGTCAGTCCGTGTCTGGGTCAGTGAGTCCGTGTCTGGGTCAGTCCGTGTCTGGGTCAGTCCGTGTCTGGGTCAGTCAGGGTCAGTCCGTGTCGGGCTCAGTCCGTGTCTGGGTCAGTCCGTGTCTGGGTCAGTCCGTGTCTGGGTCTGTCCCTGTCTGGGTCAGTGAGTCCGTGTCTGGGTCAGTCCGTGTCTGGGTCAGTCTGTGTCTGGGTCACTCCGTGTCTGGGTCAGTCCGTGTCTGGGTCAGTCCGTGTAGGGGTCAGACCGTGTCGGGGTCAGTCCGTGTCTGGGTCAGTCCGTGTCTGGGTCAGTCCGTGTCTGGGTCAGTGAGTCCGTGTCTGGGTCAGTCCGTGTATGGGTCAGTGAGTCCGTGTCTGGATCAGTGAGTCCGTGTCTGGGTCAGTCCGTGTCTGGGTCAGTGAGTCCGTGTCTGTGTCAGTCCGTGTCTGGGTCAGTCCGTGTCTGGGTCAGTGAGTCCGTATCTGGGTCAGTGAGTCCGTGTCTGGGTCAGTCCGTGTCTGGGTCAGTCCGTGTCTGGGTCAGTCCGTGTCTGGTTCAGTCCGTGTCTGGGTCAGTGAGTCCGTGTCTGGGTCAGTGAGTCCGTGTCTGGATCAGTGAGTCCGTGTCTGGGTCAGTCCGTGTCTGGGTCAGTCCGTGTCGGGGTCAGTCCGTGTCGGGGTCAGTCCGTGTCTGGGTCAGTCCGTGTCTGGGTCAGTCCGTGTCTGGGTCAGTGAGTCCGTGTCTGGGTCAGTGAGTCCGTGTCTGGGTCAGTCCGTGTCTGGGTCAGTCCGTGTGTGTCAGTCCGTGTCTGGGTCAGTGAGTCTGTGTCTGGGTCAGCCCGTGTCTGGGTCAGTCCGTGTCTGGGTCAGTCCGTGTCTGGGTCAGTGAGTCCGTGTCTGGGTCAGTCCGTGTCTGGGTCAGTCCGTGTCTGGGTCAGTCCGTCTCTGGGTCAGTCCGTGTCTGGGTCAGTCCGTGTCTGGGTCAGTCCGTGTCTGGGTCAGTGAGGCCGTGTCTGGGTCAGTCCGTGTCTGGGTCAGTCCGTGTCTGGGTCAGTGGGTCCGTGTCTGGGTCAGTCCGTGTCTGGGTCAGTCCGTGTCTGGGTCAGTCCGTGTCTGGGTCAGTGAGTCCGTGTCTGGGTCAGTCCGTGTCTGGGTCAGTCCGTGTCTGGGTCAGTCCGTGTCTGGGTCACTGAGTCCGTGTCTGGGTCAGTCCGTCTCTGGGTCAGTCCGTGTCTGGGTCAGTCCGTGTCTGGGTCAGTGAGTCCGTGTCTGGGTCAGTGAGTCCGTGTCTGGGTCAGTCCGTGTCTGGGTCAGTCCGTGTCTGGGTCAGTCCGTGTCTGGGTCAGTGAGTCCGTGTCTGGGTCAGTGAGTCCGTGTCTGGGTCAGTCCGTGTCTGGGTCGGTCCGAGTCTGGGTCGGTCCGAGTCTGGGTCAGTTGGTGTCTGCGTCGGTCCGTGTCTGGGTCAGTCCGTGTCTGGGTCAGTGAGTCCGTGTCTGGGTCAGTCCGTGTCTGGGTCAGTCCGTGTCTGGATCAGTACGTGTCTGGGTCAGTCCGTGTCTGGGTCAGTCCGTGTCTGGGTCAGTGAGTCGGTGTCTGGGTCAGTCCGTGTCTGGGTCAGTCCGTGTCTGGGTCAGTCCGTGTCTGGGTCAGTCCGTGTCTGGGTCAGTCCGTGTCTGGGTGAGTCCGTGTCTGGGTCAGTCCATGTTCGGGTCAGTCCGGGTCAGTCCGTGTCCGGGTCAGTCCGTGTCCGGGTCAGTCCGTGTCCGGGGCAGTCCGTGTCCGGGTCAGTCCGTGTCTGGGTCAGTCCGTGTCTGGGTCAGTCCCAGTCCGTGTCTGGGTCAGTCCGTGTCTGGGTCAGTCCGTGTCTGGGTCAGTGAGTCCATGTCTGGGTCAGTCCGTGTCTGGGTCAGTGAGTCCGTGTCTGGGTCAGTCCGTGTCTGGGTCAGTCCGTGTCTGGGTCAGTGGGTCCGTGTCTGGGTCAGTCCGTGTCTGGGTCAGTCCGTGTCTGGGTCAGTGAGTCCGTGTCTGCGTCAGTCCGTGTCTGGGTCAGTCCGTGTCTGGGTCAGTGAGTCCGTGTCTGGGTCAGTCCGTGTCTGGGTCAGTCCGTGTCTGGGTCAGTCCGTGTCTGGGTCAGTGAGTCCGTGTCTGGGTCAGTCCGTGTCTGGGTCAGTCCGTGTCTGGGTCAGTGAGTCCGTGTCTGGGTCAGTCCGTGTCTGGGTCAGTCCGTGTCTGGGTCAGTGAGTCCGTGTCTGCGTCAGTCCGTGTCTGGGTCAGTCCGTGTCTGGGTCAGTGAGTCCGTGTCTGGGTCAGTGAGTCCGTGTCTGGGTCAGTCCGTGTCTGGGTCAGTCCGTGTCTGGGTCAGTCCGTGTCTGGGTCAGTCCGTGTCTGGGTCAGTCCGTGTCTGGGTCAGTCCGTGTCTGGGTCAGTCCGTGTCTGGGTCAGTGAGTCCGTGTCTGGGTCAGTCCGTGTCTGGGTCAGTGAGTCCGTGTCTGGGTCAGTCCGTGTCTGGGTCAGTCCGTGACTGGGTCAGTCCGTGTCTGGGTCAGTCCGTGTCTGGGTCAGTCCGTGTCTGGGTCAGTCCGTGTCTGGGTCAGTGAGTCCGTGTCTGGGTCAGTGAGTCCGTGTCTGGGTCAGTCCGTGTCTGGGTCAGTGAGTCAGTGTCTGGGTCAGTCCGTGTCTGGGTCAGTCCGTGTCTGGGTCAGTCCGTGTCTGGGTCAGTCCGTGTCTGGGTCAGTCTGTGTCTGGGTCAGTGAGTCCGTGTCTGGGTCAGTCCGTGTCTGGGTCAGTCCGTGTCTGGGTCAGTCCGTGTCTGTGTCAGTCCGTGTCTGGGTCAGTGAGTCCGTGTCTGTGTCAGTCCGTGTCTGTGTCAGTCCGTGTCTGGGTCAGTGAGTCCGTGTCTGGGTCAGTCCGTGTCTGGGTCAGTCCGTGTCTGGGTCAGTGAGTCCGTGTCTGGGTCAGTCCGTGTCTGGGTCAGTCCGTGTCTGGGTCAGTCCGTGTCTGGGTCAGTGAGTCCGTGTCTGGGTCAGTGAGTCCGTGTCTGGGTCAGTCCGTGTCTGGGTCAGTGAGTCCGTGTCCGGGTCAGTCCGTGTCTGGGTCAGTCCGTGTCTGGGTCAGTCCGTGTCTGGGTCAGTCCGTGTCTGGGTCAGTCCGTGTCTGGGTCAGTGAGTCCGTGTCTGGGTCAGTCCGTGTCTGGGTCAGTCCGTGTCTGGGTCAGTGAGTCCGTGTCTGGGTCAGTCCGTGTCTGGGTCAGTCCGTGTCTGGGTCAGTCCGTGTCTGGGTCAGTCCGTGTCTGGGTCAGTCCGTGTCTGGGTCAGTCCGTGTCTGGGTCAGTGAGTCCGTGTCTGGGTCAGTGAGTCCGTGTCCGGGTCAGTCCGTGTCTGGGTCAGTCCGTGTCTGGGTCAGTCCGTGTCTGGGTCAGTCCGTGTCTGGGTCAGTCCGTGTCCGGGTCAGTCCGTGTCTGGGTCAGTCCGTGTCTGGGTCAGTCCGTGTCTGGGTCAGTCCGTGTCTGGGTCAGTGAGTCCGTGTCTGGGTCAGTGAGTCCGTGTCCGGGTCAGTCCGTGTCTGGGTCAGTCCGTGTCTGGGTCAGTCCGTGTCTGGGTCAGTGAGTCCGTGTCTGGGTCAGTGAGTCCGTGTCTGGGTCAGTGAGTCCGTGTCTGGGTCAGTCCGTGTCTGGGTCAGTCCGTGTCTGGGTCAGTCCGTGTCTGGGTGAGTCCGTGTCTGGGTCAGTCCGTGTCTGGGTCAGTGAGTCCGTGTCTGGGTCAGTCCGTGTCTGGGTCAGTCCGTGTCTGGGTCAGTGAGTCCGTGTCTGGGTCAGTGAGTCCGTGTCTGGGTCAGTCCGTGTCCGGGTCAGTGAGTCCGTGTCCGGGTCAGTCCGTGTCTGGGTCAGTCCGTGTCTGGGTCAGTGAGTCCGTGTCTGGGTCAGTGAGTCCGTGTCTGGGTCAGTGAGTCCGTGTCTGGGTCAGTGAGTCCGTGTCTGGGTCAGTCCGTGTCTGGGTCAGTGAGTCCGTGTCTGGGTCAGTCCGTGTCTGGGTCAGTGAGTCCGTGTCTGGGTCAGTCCGTGTCTGGGTCAGTGAGTCCGTGTCTGGGTCAGTCCGTGTCTGGGTCAGTCCGTGTCTGGGTCAGTCCGTGTCTGGGTCAGTGAGTCCGTGTCTGGGTCAGTCCGTGTCTGGGTCAGTCCGTGTCTGGGTCAGTCCGTGTCTGGGTCAGTGAGTCCGTGTCTGGGTCAGTCCGTGTCTGGGTCAGTCCGTGTCTGGGTCAGTCCGTCTCTGGGTCAGTCCATGTCTGGGTCAGTCCGTGTCTGGGTCAGTCCGTGTCTGGGTCAGTGAGGCCGTGTCTGGGTCAGTCCGTGTCTGGGTCAGTCCGTGTCTGGGTCAGTCCGTGTCTGGGTCAGTGGGTCCGTGTCTGGGTCAGTCCGTGTCTGGGTCAGTCCGTGTCTGGGTCAGTCCGTGTCTGGGTCAGTCCGTGTCTGGGTCAGTGAGTCCGTGTCTGGGTCAGTCCGTGTCTGGGTCAGTCCGTGTCTGGGTCAGTCCGTGTCTGGGTCACTGAGTCCGTGTCTGGGTCAGTCCGTCTCTGGGTCAGTCCGTGTCTGGGTCAGTCCGTGTCTGGGTGAGTCCGTGTCCGGGTGAGTCCGTGTCCGGGTGAGTCCGTGTCCGGGTCAGTCCGTGTCCGGGTCAGTCCGTGTCCGGGTCAGTCCGTGTCTGGGTCAGTCCGTGTCTGGGTCAGTCCCAGTCCGTGTCTGGGTCAGTCCGTGTCTGGGTCAGTCCGTGTCTGGGTCAGTGAGTCCGTGTCTGGGTCAGTCCGTGTCTGGGTCAGTATTGTCTGGGTCAGTGGGTCAGTGTCTGGGTCAGTCCGTGTCTGGGTCAGTCCGTGTCTGGGTCAGTGAGTCCGTGTCTGCGTCAGTCCGTGTCTGGGTCAGTCCGTGTCTGGGTCAGTGAGTCCTTGTCTGGGTCAGTCCGTGTCTGGGTCAGTCCGTGTCTGGGTCAGTCCGTGTCTGGGTCAGTGAGTCCGTGTCTGGGTCAGTCCGTGTCTGGGTCAGTCCGTGTCTGGGTCAGTGAGTCCGTGTCTGGGTCAGTCCGTGTCTGGGTCAGTCCGTGTCTGGGTCAGTGAGTCCGTGTCTGCGTCAGTCCGTGTCTGGGTCAGTCCGTGTCTGGGTCAGTGAGTCCGTGTCTGGGTCAGTCCGTGTCTGGGTCAGTCCGTGTCTGGGTCAGTCCGTGTCTGGGTCAGTCCGTGTCTGGGTCAGTCCGTGTCTGGGTCAGTCCGTGTCAGGGTCAGTCCGTGTCTGGGTCAGTGAGTCCGTGTCTGGGTCAGTCCGTGTCTGGGTCAGTCCGTGTCTGTGTCAGTCTGTGTCTGGGTCAGTCCGTGTCTGGGTCAGTCCGTGTCTGGGTCAGTGAGTCCGTGTCTGGATCAGTCCGTGTCTGGGTCAGTCCGTGTCTGGGTCAGTGAGTCCGTGTCTGGGTCAGTCCGTGTCTGGGTCAGTCCGTGTCTGGGTCAGTCCGTGTCTGGGTCAGTCCGTGTCTGGGTCAGTCCGTGTCTGGGTCAGTCCGTGTCTGGGTCAGTGAGTCCGTGTCTGGGTCAGTGAGTCCGTGTCTGGGTCAGTGAGTCCGTGTCTGGGTCAGTCCGTGTCTGGGTCAGTGAGTCCGTGTCTGGGTCAGTCCGTGTCTGGGTCAGTCTGTGTCTGGGTCAGTGAGTCCGTGTCTGGGTCAGTCCGTGTCTGGGTCAGTCCGTGTCTGGGTCAGTCCGTGTCTGGGTCAGTGAGTCCGTGTCTGGGTCAGTCCGTGTCTGGGTCAGTCCGTGTCTGGGTCAGTGAGCCCGTGTCTGGGTCAGTCCGTGTCTGGGTCAGTGAGTCCGTGTCTGGGTCAGTGAGTCCGTGTCTGGGTCAGTCCGTGTCTGGGTCAGTCCGTGTCTGGGTCAGTGAGTCCGTGTCTGGGTCAGTCTGTGTCTGGGTCAGTCCGTGTCTGGGTCAGTGAGTCCGTGTCTGGGTCAGTCCGTGTCTGGGTCAGTCCGTGTCTGGGTCAGTCTGTGTCTGGGTCAGTGTGTCCGTGTCTGGGTCAGTCTGTGTCTGGGTCAGTCCGTGTCTGGGTCAGTCCGTGTCTGGGTCAGTCTGTGTCTGGGCCAGTCCGTGTCTGGGTCAGTCCGTGTCTGGGTCAGTGAGTCCGTGTCTGGGTCAGTCCGTGTCTGGGTCAGTCCGTGTCTGGGTCAGTCCGTGTCTGGGTCAGTCTGTGTCTGGGTCAGTGAGTCCGTGTCTGGGTCAGTCCGTGTCTGGGTCAGTCCGTGTCTATGTCAGTCCGTGTCTGGGTCAGTCCGTGTCTGGGTCAGTGAGTCCGTGTCTGTGTCAGTCCGTGTCTGTGTCAGTCCGTGTCTGGGTCAGTGAGTCCGTGTCTGGGTCAGTCCGTGTCTGGGTCAGTCCGTGTCTGGGTCAGTGAGTCCGTGTCTGGGTCAGTGAGTCCGTGTCCGGGTCAGTCCGTGTCCGGGTCAGTCCGTGTCTGGGTCAGTCCGTGTCTGGGTCAGTCCGTGTCTGGGTCAGTCCGTGTCTGGGTCAGTGAGTCCGTGTCTGGGTCAGTCCGTGTCTGGGTCAGTCCGTGTCTGGGTCAGTGAGTCCGTGTCTGGGTCAGTCCGTGTCTGGGTCAGTCCGTGTCTGGTTCAGTCCGTGTCTGGGTCAGTCCGTGTCTGGGTCAGTGAGTCCGTGTCTGGGTCAGTGAGTCCGTGTCCGGGTCAGTCCGTGTCTGGGTCAGTCCGTGTCTGGGTCAGTCCGTGTCTGGGTCAGTCCGTGTCTGGGTCAGTCCGTGTCTGGGTCAGTCCGTGTCTGGGTCAGTGAGTCCGTGTCTGGGTCAGTGAGTCCGTGTCTGGGTCAGTGAGTCCGTGTCTGGGTCAGTGAGTCCGTGTCTGGGTCAGTCCGTGTCTGGGTCAGTGTGTCCGTGTCTGGGTCAGTCCGTGTATGGGTCAGTCCGTGTCTGGGTCAGTCCGTGTCTGGGTCAGTGAGTCCGTGTCTGGGTCAGTGAGTCCGTGTCTGGGTCAGTGAGTCCGTGTCTGGGTCAGTCCGTGTCTGGGTCAGTCCGTGTCTGGGTCAGTCCGTGTCTGGGTCAGTGAGTTTGTGTCTGGGTCAGTGAGTCCGTGTCTGGGTCAGTGAGTCCGTGTCTGGGTGAGTCCGTGTCTGGGTCAATCCGTGTCTGGGTCAGTGAGTCCGTGTCTGGGTCAGTCTGTGTCTGGGTCAGTCCGTGTCAGTGTCAGTCCGTGTCTGGGTCAGTCCGTGTCTGGGTCAGTCCGTGTCTGGGTCAGTCCGTGTCTGGGTCAGTGAGTCCGTGTCTGGGTCAGTGAGTCCGTGTCTGGGTCAGTCCGTGTCCGGGTCAGTGAGTCCGTGTCCGGGTCAGTCCGTGTCTGGGTCAGTCCGTGTCTGGGTCAGTGAGTCCGTGTCTGGGTCAGTGAGTCCGTGTCTGGGTCAGTCCGTGTCCGGGTCAGTGAGTCCGTGTCCGGGTCAGTCCGTGTCCGGGTCAGTCCCTGTCTGGGTCAGTCCGTGTCTGGGTCAGTCCGTGTCTGGGTCAGTGGGTCCGTGTCTGGGTCAGTCCGTGTCTGGGTCAGTGAGTCCGTGTCTGGGTCAGTGAGTCCGTGTCTGGGTCAGTGAGTCCGTGTCTGGGTCAGTCCGTGTCTGGGTCAGTCCGTGTCTGGGTCAGTGAGTCCGTGTCTGGGTCAGTCCGTGTCTGGGTCAGTCCGTGTCTGGGTCAGTGAGTCCGTGTCTGAGTCAGTCCGTGTCTGGGTCAGTCCGTGTCTGGGTCAGTGAGTCCGTGTCTGGGTCAGTCCGTGTCTGGGTCAGTCCGTGTCTGGGTCAGTGAGTCCGTGTCTGGGTCAGTCTGTGTCTGGGTCAGTCCGTGTCTGGGTCAGTCCGTGTCTGGGTCAGTGAGTCCGTGTCTGGGTCAGTCCGTGTCTGGGTCAGTGAGTCCGTGTCTGGGTCAGTCTGTGTCTGGGTCAGTCCGTGTCTGGGTCTGTCCGTGTCTGGGTCAGTGAGTCCGTGTCTGGGTCAGTCCGTGTCTGGGTCAGTCCGTGTCTGGGTCAGTGAGTCCGTGTCTGGGTCAGTCCGTGTCTGGGTCAGTCCGTGTCTGGGTCAGTCCGTGTCTGGGTCAGTGAGTCCGTGTCTGGGTCAGTCCGTGTCTGGGTCAGTCCGTGTCTGGGTCATTGAGTCCGTGTCTGGGTCAGTACGTGTCTGTGTCTGTCAGTCCGTGTCTGGGTCAGTCCGTGTCTGGGTCAGTCTGTGTCTGGGTCAGTGAGTCTGTGTCTGGGTCAGTGAGTCCGTGTCTGGGTCAGTCCGTGTCTGGGTCAGTCCGTGTCTGGGTCAGTGAGTCCGTGTCTGGGTCAGTCCGTGTCTGGGTCAGTGAGTCCCTGTCTGGGTCAGTCCGTTTCTGGGTCAGTCCGTGTCTGGGTCAGTCCGTGTCTGGGTCAGTGAGTCCGTGTCCGGGTCAGTCCGTGTCTGGTTCAGTCCGTGTCTGGGTCAGTCCGTGTCTGGGTCAGTCCGTGTCCGGGTCAGTCCGTGTCTGGGTCAGTCCGTGTCTGGGTCAGTGAGTCCGTGTCTGGGTCAGTCCGTGTCTGGGTCAGTCCGTGTCTGGGTCAGTCCGTGTCCGGGTCAGTCCGTGTCTGGGTCAGTCCGTGTCTGGGTCAGTGAGTCCGTGCCTGGGTCAGTCCGTGTCTGGGTCAGTCCGTGTCTGGGTCAGTCCGTTTCTGGGTCAGTGAGTCCGTGTCTGGGTCAGTCCGTGTCTGGGTCAGTCCGTGTCTGGGTCAGTGAGTCCGTGTCTGGGTCAGTGAGTCCGTGTCTGGGTCAGTCCGTGTCTGGGTCAGTCCGTGTCTGGGTCAGTCCGTGTCTGGGTCAGTCTGTGTCTGGGTCAGTGAGTCCGTGTCTGGGTCAGTCCGTGTCTGGGTCAGTCCGTGTCTTGGTCAGTCCGTGTCTGGGTCAGTCCGTGTCTGGGTCAGTGAGTCCGTGTCTGGGTCAGTCCGTGTCTGGGTCAGTCCGTGTCTGGGTCAGTGAGTCCGTGTCTGGGTCCGTCCGTGTCTGGGTCAGTGAGTCCGTGTCTGGGTCAGTCCGTGTCTGGGTCAGTCCGTGTCTAGGTCAGTCCGTGTCTGGGTCAGTCCGTGTCTGGGTCAGTCCGTGTCTGGGTCAGTGAGTCCGTGTCTGGGTCAGTGAGTCCGTGTCTGGGTCAGTGAGTCCGTGTCTGGGTCAGTCCGTGTCTGGGTCAGTCCGTGTCTGGGTCAGTGAGTCCGTGTCTGGGTCAGTCCGTGTCTGGGTCAGTGAGTCCGTGTCTGGGTCAGTCCGTGTCTGGGTCAGTGAGTCCGTGTCTGCGTCAGTCCGTGTCTGGGTCAGTCCGTGTCTGGGTCAGTCCGTGTCTGGGTCAGTCCGTGTCTGGGTCAGTGAGTCCGTGTCTGGGTCAGTCCGTGTCTGGGTCAGTGAGTCTGTGTCTGGGTCAGTCCGTGTCTGGGTCAGTCCGTGTCTGGGTCAGTCCGTGTCTGGGTCAGTGAGTCCGTGTCTGGGTCAGTCCGTGTCTGGGTCAGTCCGTGTCTGGGTCATTCCATGTCTGGGTCAGTGGGTCCGTGTCTGGGTCAGTCCGTGTCTGGGTCAGTCCGTGTCTGGGTCAGTCCGTGTCTGGGTCAGTGAGTCCGTGTCTGGGTCAGTGAGTCCGTGTCTGGGTCAGTGGGTCCGTGTCTGGGTCAGTGAGTCCGTGTATGGGTCAATCTGTGTCTGGGTCAGTCCGTGTCTGGGTCAGTCCGTGTCTGGGTCAGTCCGTGTCCGGGTCAGTGAGTCCGTGTCCGGGTCAGTGAGTCCGTGTCCGGGTCAGTGAGTCCGTGTCTGGGTCAGTGAGTCCGTGTCTGGGTCAGTGAGTCCGTGTCTGGGTCAGTGGGTCCGTGTCTGGGTCAGTGGGTCCGTGTCTGGGTCAGTGAGTCCGTGTCTGTGTCAGTCCGTGTCTGGGTCAGTGAGTCCGTGTCTGGGTCAGTCCGTGTCTGGGTCAGTGAGTCCGTGTCTGGGTCCGTGAGTCCGTGTCTGGGTCAGTCCGTGTCTGGGTCAGTCCGTGTCTGGGTCAGTGAGTCCGTGTCTGGGTCAGTGAGTCCGTGTCTGGGTCAGTCCGTGTCTGGGTCAGTGAGTCCGTGTCTGGGTCAGTCCGTGTCTGGGTCAGTCCGTGTCTGGGTCAGTCCGTGTCTGGGTCAGTGAGTCCGTGTCTGGGTCCGTGAGTCCGTGTCTGGGTCAGTCCGTGTCTGGGTCAGTGAGTCTGTGTCTGGGTCAGTCCGTGTCTGGGTCAGTCCGTGTCTGGGTCAGTCCGTGTCTGGGTCAGTCCGTGTCTGGGTCTGTCCGTGTCTGGGTGAGTCCGTGTCTGGGTCAGTGAGTCCGTGTCTGGGTCAGTCCGTGTCTGGGTCAGTCCATGTCTGGGTCAGTGGGTCCGTGTCTGGGTCAGTCCGTGTCTGGGTCAGTCCGTGTCTGGGTCAGTCCGTGTCTGGGTCAGTCCGTGTCTGGGTCAGTGAGTCCGTGTCTGGGTCAGTGAGTCCGTGTCTGGGTCAGTGGGTCCCTGTCTGGGTCAGTGAGTCCGTGTATGGGTCAGTCTGTGTCTGGGTCAGTCCGTGTCTGGGTCAGTGAGTCCGTGTCTGGGTCAGTGAGTCCGTGTCTGGGTCAGTGAGTCCGTGTCTGGGTCAGTCCGTGTCTGGGTCAGTCCGTGTCTGGGTCAGTCCGTGTCTGGGTCAGTGAGTTTGTGTCTGGGTCAGTGAGTCCGTGTCTGGGTCAGTGAGTCCGTGTCTGGGTGAGTCCGTGTCTGGGTCAATCCGTGTCTGGGTCAGTGAGTCCGTGTCTGGGTCAGTCTGTGTCTGGGTCAGTCCGTGTCAGTGTCAGTCCGTGTCTGGGTCAGTCCGTGTCTGGGTCAGTCCGTGTCTGGGTCAGTCCGTGTCTGGGTCAGTGAGTCCGTGTCTGGGTCAGTGAGTCCGTGTCTGGGTCAGTCCGTGTCCGGGTCAGTGAGTCCGTGTCCGGGTCAGTCCGTGTCTGGGTCAGTCCGTGTCTGGGTCAGTGAGTCCGTGTCTGGGTCAGTGAGTCCGTGTCTGGGTCAGTCCGTGTCCGGGTCAGTGAGTCCGTGTCCGGGTCAGTCCGTGTCCGGGTCAGTCCCTGTCTGGGTCAGTCCGTGTCTGGGTCAGTCCGTGTCTGGGTCAGTGGGTCCGTGTCTGGGTCAGTCCGTGTCTGGGTCAGTGAGTCCGTGTCTGGGTCAGTGAGTCCGTGTCTGGGTCAGTGAGTCCGTGTCTGGGTCAGTCCGTGTCTGGGTCAGTCCGTGTCTGGGTCAGTGAGTCCGTGTCTGGGTCAGTCCGTGTCTGGGTCAGTCCGTGTCTGGGTCAGTGAGTCCGTGTCTGAGTCAGTCCGTGTCTGGGTCAGTCCGTGTCTGGGTCAGTGAGTCCGTGTCTGGGTCAGTCCGTGTCTGGGTCAGTCCGTGTCTGGGTCAGTGAGTCCGTGTCTGGGTCAGTCTGTGTCTGGGTCAGTCCGTGTCTGGGTCAGTCCGTGTCTGGGTCAGTGAGTCCGTGTCTGGGTCAGTCCGTGTCTGGGTCAGTGAGTCCGTGTCTGGGTCAGTCTGTGTCTGGGTCAGTCCGTGTCTGGGTCTGTCCGTGTCTGGGTCAGTGAGTCCGTGTCTGGGTCAGTCCGTGTCTGGGTCAGTCCGTGTCTGGGTCAGTGAGTCCGTGTCTGGGTCAGTCCGTGTCTGGGTCAGTCCGTGTCTGGGTCAGTCCGTGTCTGGGTCAGTGAGTCCGTGTCTGGGTCAGTCCGTGTCTGGGTCAGTCCGTGTCTGGGTCATTGAGTCCGTGTCTGGGTCAGTACGTGTCTGTGTCTGTCAGTCCGTGTCTGGGTCAGTCCGTGTCTGGGTCAGTCTGTGTCTGGGTCAGTGAGTCTGTGTCTGGGTCAGTGAGTCCGTGTCTGGGTCAGTCCGTGTCTGGGTCAGTCCGTGTCTGGGTCAGTGAGTCCGTGTCTGGGTCAGTCCGTGTCTGGGTCAGTGAGTCCCTGTCTGGGTCAGTCCGTTTCTGGGTCAGTCCGTGTCTGGGTCAGTCCGTGTCTGGGTCAGTGAGTCCGTGTCCGGGTCAGTCCGTGTCTGGTTCAGTCCGTGTCTGGGTCAGTCCGTGTCTGGGTCAGTCCGTGTCCGGGTCAGTCCGTGTCTGGGTCAGTCCGTGTCTGGGTCAGTGAGTCCGTGTCTGGGTCAGTCCGTGTCTGGGTCAGTCCGTGTCTGGGTCAGTCCGTGTCCGGGTCAGTCCGTGTCTGGGTCAGTCCGTGTCTG
The DNA here is from genome assembly GCF_047496885.1 of Scyliorhinus torazame. Taxonomy (NCBI): domain Eukaryota; kingdom Metazoa; phylum Chordata; class Chondrichthyes; order Carcharhiniformes; family Scyliorhinidae; genus Scyliorhinus; species Scyliorhinus torazame. Next base: position 6,689,582 of record NC_092715.1, read on the forward strand.
GGTCAGTGAGTCCGTGCCTGGGTCAGTCCGTGTCTGGGTCAGTCCGTGTCTGGGTCAGTCCGTTTCTGGGTCAGTGAGTCCGTGTCTGGGTCAGTCCGTGTCTGGGTCAGTCCGTGTCTGGGTCAGTGAGTCCGTGTCTGGGTCAGTGAGTCCGTGTCTGGGTCAGTCCGTGTCTGGGTCAGTCCGTGTCTGGGTCAGTCCGTGTCTGGGTCAGTCTGTGTCTGGGTCAGTGAGTCCGTGTCTGGGTCAGTCCGTGTCTGGGTCAGTCCGTGTCTTGGTCAGTCCGTGTCTGGGTCAGTCCGTGTCTGGGTCAGTGAGTCCGTGTCTGGGTCAGTCCGTGTCTGGGTCAGTCCGTGTCTGGGTCAGTGAGTCCGTGTCTGGGTCCGTCCGTGTCTGGGTCAGTGAGTCCGTGTCTGGGTCAGTCCGTGTCTGGGTCAGTCCGTGTCTAGGTCAGTCCGTGTCTGGGTCAGTCCGTGTCTGGGTCAGTCCGTGTCTGGGTCAGTGAGTCCGTGTCTGGGTCAGTGAGTCCGTGTCTGGGTCAGTGAGTCCGTGTCTGGGTCAGTCCGTGTCTGGGTCAGTCCGTGTCTGGGTCAGTGAGTCCGTGTCTGGGTCAGTCCGTGTCTGGGTCAGTGAGTCCGTGTCTGGGTCAGTCCGTGTCTGGGTCAGTGAGTCCGTGTCTGCGTCAGTCCGTGTCTGGGTCAGTCCGTGTCTGGGTCAGTCCGTGTCTGGGTCAGTCCGTGTCTGGGTCAGTGAGTCCGTGTCTGGGTCAGTCCGTGTCTGGGTCAGTGAGTCTGTGTCTGGGTCAGTCCGTGTCTGGGTCAGTCCGTGTCTGGGTCAGTCCGTGTCTGGGTCAGTGAGTCCGTGTCTGGGTCAGTCCGTGTCTGGGTCAGTCCGTGTCTGGGTCATTCCATGTCTGGGTCAGTGGGTCCGTGTCTGGGTCAGTCCGTGTCTGGGTCAGTCCGTGTCTGGGTCAGTCCGTGTCTGGGTCAGTGAGTCCGTGTCTGGGTCAGTGAGTCCGTGTCTGGGTCAGTGGGTCCGTGTCTGGGTCAGTGAGTCCGTGTATGGGTCAATCTGTGTCTGGGTCAGTCCGTGTCTGGGTCAGTCCGTGTCTGGGTCAGTCCGTGTCCGGGTCAGTGAGTCCGTGTCCGGGTCAGTGAGTCCGTGTCCGGGTCAGTGAGTCCGTGTCTGGGTCAGTGAGTCCGTGTCTGGGTCAGTGAGTCCGTGTCTGGGTCAGTGGGTCCGTGTCTGGGTCAGTGGGTCCGTGTCTGGGTCAGTGAGTCCGTGTCTGTGTCAGTCCGTGTCTGGGTCAGTGAGTCCGTGTCTGGGTCAGTCCGTGTCTGGGTCAGTGAGTCCGTGTCTGGGTCCGTGAGTCCGTGTCTGGGTCAGTCCGTGTCTGGGTCAGTCCGTGTCTGGGTCAGTGAGTCCGTGTCTGGGTCAGTGAGTCCGTGTCTGGGTCAGTCCGTGTCTGGGTCAGTGAGTCCGTGTCTGGGTCAGTCCGTGTCTGGGTCAGTCCGTGTCTGGGTCAGTCCGTGTCTGGGTCAGTGAGTCCGTGTCTGGGTCCGTGAGTCCGTGTCTGGGTCAGTCCGTGTCTGGGTCAGTGAGTCTGTGTCTGGGTCAGTCCGTGTCTGGGTCAGTCCGTGTCTGGGTCAGTCCGTGTCTGGGTCAGTCCGTGTCTGGGTCTGTCCGTGTCTGGGTGAGTCCGTGTCTGGGTCAGTGAGTCCGTGTCTGGGTCAGTCCGTGTCTGGGTCAGTCCATGTCTGGGTCAGTGGGTCCGTGTCTGGGTCAGTCCGTGTCTGGGTCAGTCCGTGTCTGGGTCAGTCCGTGTCTGGGTCAGTCCGTGTCTGGGTCAGTGAGTCCGTGTCTGGGTCAGTGAGTCCGTGTCTGGGTCAGTGGGTCCCTGTCTGGGTCAGTGAGTCCGTGTATGGGTCAGTCTGTGTCTGGGTCAGTCCGTGTCTGGGTCAGTGAGTCCGTGTCTGGGTCAGTCCGTGTCTGGGTCAGTCCGTGTCTGGGTCAGTCCGTGTCCGGGTCAGTGAGTCCGTGTCTGGGTCAGTGAGTCCGTGTCTGGGTCAGTGAGTCCGTGTCTGGGTCAGTGGGTCCGTGTCTGGGTCAGTGGGTCCGTGTCTGGGTCAGTGAGTCCGTGTCTGGATCAGTCCGTGTCTGGGTCAGTCCGTGTCTGGGTCAGTCTGTGCCTGGGTCAGTGAGTCCGTGTCTGGGTCAGTCCGTGTCTGGGTCAGTCCGTGTCTGGGTCAGTGAGTCCGTGTCTGGGTCAGTCCGTGTCTGGGTCAGTCCGTGTCTGTGTCAGTCCGTGTCTGGGTCAGTCCATGTCTGGGTCAGTGAGTCCGTGTCTGGGTCAGTCCGTGTCTGGGTCAGTCCGTGTCTGGGTCAGTCCATGTCTGGGTCAGTGGGTCCGTGTCTGGGTCAGTCCGTGTCTGGGTCAGTCCGTGTCTGGGTCAGTCCGTGTCTGGGTGAGTCCGTGTCTGGGTCAGTCCGTGTCTGGGTCAGTCTGTGTCTGGGTCAGTCCGTGTCTGGGTCAGTGAGTCCGTGTCTGGGTCAGTCCGTGTCTGGGTCAGTCCGTGTCTGGGTCAGTGAGTCCGTGTCTGGGTCAGTCCGTGTCTGGGTCTGTGAGTCCGTGTCTGGGTCAGTCCGTGTCTGGGTCAGTCCGTGTCTGGGTCAGTCCGTGTCTGGGTCAGTCCGTGTCTGGGTCAGTGTGTCCGTGTCTGTGTCAGTCCGTGTCTGGGTCAGTGAGTCCGTGTCTGGGTCAGTGAGTCCGTGTCTGGGTCAGTCCGTGTCTGGGTCAGTGAGTCCGTGTCTGGGTCAGTCCGTGTCTGGGTCAGTCCGTGTCTGGGTCAGTCCGTGTCTGGGTCAGTCCGTGTCTGGGTCAGTGAGTCCGTGTCTGGGTCAGTCCGTGTCTGGGTCAGTCCGTGTCTGGGTCAGTCCGTGTCTGGGTCAGTGGGTCCGTGTCTCGGTCAGTCCGTGTCTGGGTCAGTCCGTGTCTGGGTCAGTCCGTGTCTGTGTCAGTCCGTGTCTGGGTCAGTGAGTCCGTGTCTGGGTCAGTCCGTGTCTGGGTCAGTCCGTGTCTGGGTCAGTCCGTGTCTGGGTCAGTGAGTCCGTGTCTGGGTCAGTCCGTGTCTGGGTCAGTCCGTGTCTGGGTCAGTGAGTCCGTGTCTGGGTCAGTCCGTGTCTGGGTCAGTCCGTCTCTGTGTCAGTCCGTGTCTGGGTCAGTCCGTGTCTGGGTCAGTGAGTCCGTGTCTGGGTCAGTGAGTCCGTGTCTGGGTCAGTCCGTGTCTGGGTCAGTCCGTGTCTGGGTCAGTCCGTGTCTGGGTCAGTCCGTGTCTGGGTCGGTCCGAGTCTGGGTCAGTGAGTCCGTGTCTGGGTCAGTCCGTGTCTGGGTCAGTCCGTGTCTGGATCAGTCCGTGTCTGGGTCAGTCCGTGTCTGGGTCAGTCCGTGTCTGGGTGAGTCCGTGTCTGGGTGAGTCCGTGTCTGGGTCTGTCCGTGTCCGGGTCAGTCCGTGTCCGGGTCAGTCCGTGTCCGGGTCAGTCCGTGTCCGGGTCAGTCCGTGTCTGTGTCAGTCCCAGTCCGTGTCTGGGTCAGTCCGTGTCTGGGTCAGTGAGTCCGTGTCTGGGTCAGTCCGTGTCTGGGTCAGTCCGTGTCTGGGTCAGTGGGTCCGTGTCTGGGTCAGTCCGTGTCTGGGTCAGTCCGTGTCTGGGTCAGTGAGTCCGTGTCTGCGTCAGTCCGTGTCTGGGTCAGTCCGTGTCTGGGTCAGTCCGTGTCTGGGTCAGTGAGTCCGTGTCTGGGTCAGTGAGTCCGTGTCTGGGTCAGTGAGTCCGTGTCTGGGTCAGTGAGTCCGTGTCTGGGTCAGTCCGTGTCTGGGTCAGTCCGTGTCTGGGTCAGTCCGTGTCTGGGTCAGTGAGTCCGTGTCTGGGTCAGTGAGTCCGTGTCTGGGTCAGTCCGTGTCTGGGTCAGTGAGTCCGTGTCTGGGTCAGTCCGTGTCTGGGTCAGTGAGTCCGTGTCTGGGTCAGTCCGTGTCTGGGTCAGTCCGTGTCTGGGTCAGTCCGTGTCTGGGTCAGTCCGTGTCTGGGTCAGTGAGTCCGTGTCTGTGTCAGTCGGACAGATTGACCACACAGAATATTGCCTCTGTTTTGTCCGCCTGCTTCGTGCTCCCGAATCCCGAGCTGTGTTCAGGTTGGGTTTGCGTTTTCACCATGAACTCTCGCCCGGTTGAAACGCACATTCTTCTATCTTGCTTCTCTCTTCCAGCTTCTGACCCAGATATACCAGCAATCGGGATCGAAGGAATTCGAGCCAGTTCCATTCAAGACGTTACTGAGACATCCTTTCATGATGGATCTGATAAAGAGCACTCTGAAATTCACCCTGCCCGTAAGGAGACCGCTCCCTCCCTGCGTCTGTCCCTCCTCCCTCCCTCTCCCTCTCACTGTCTGCGTCTGTCCCTCCTCCCTCCCTCTCTCCCTCACTGTCTGCGTCTCTCCCCCCTCCCTCCCTCTCTTCCTCTCACTGTCTGCCTCTCTTCCCCCCTCTCCCTCTCTCCCTCTCACTGTTTGTCTCTCTCCCCCTCTCCCTCGCACTCTCTGCCTCTCTCTCCCTCTGCCTGTCCACCTCTCCCCCTCTCTCCACTCTCCCTCGCACTGTCTGCTTCTCTCTCCCTCTGCCTGTCCACCTCTCCCCCTCTCTCCACTCTCCCTCGCACTGTCTGCCTCTCTCTCCCTCTGCCTGTCCACCTCTCCCCCTCTCTCCACTCTCCCTCGCACTGTCTGCCTCTCTCTCCCTCTGCCTGTTTACCTCTCCCCCTCTCTCCACTCTCCCTCGCACTGTCTGCCTCTCTCCCTCCCTCCCTGAGTTTAGGAGGAACTTCTTCACCCAAAGGGTTGTGAATCTATGGAATTCCTTGCCCAGTGAAGCAGTAGAGGCTCCTTCATTAAATGTTTTTAAGATAAAGATAGATAGTTTTTTGAAGAATAAAGGGATTAAGGGTTATGGTGTTCGGGCCGGAAAGTGGAGCTGAGTCCACAAAAGATCAGCCATGATCTAATTGAATGGTGGAGCAGGCTCGAGGGGCCAGATGGCCGACTCCTGCTCCTAGTTCTTATGTTCTCCCTCTGCCTGTCCACCTCTCCCCCTCTCTCTCCACTCTCCCTCGCACTGTCTGCCTCTCTCCCTCTCTCGCCCTGTCCACCGCTCCCTCACTCTGCCACCTCTCTTCGAGGAGGCTGTGTTTTGCTATTTTCGCTGCACCAACAATCCGGAGATAAAATCGGAACATTCTGGAAACCTCAGCAGTGCTGGCAGCTTCGGTGGAGAGAGAAGCCGTTTGCCGCACTCTCCGCCCTCTCCGCACTCTCCGCCCTCTCCGCACTCTCCGCCGATGCTGCCAGACCTGCTGAGTTTATCCAGAATCTTGTGCTGAATTCTCCGCTCTGGAGACTAAGTGTTGAACATAGAACATAGAACGATACAGCGCAGTACAGGCCCTTCGGCCCACGATGTTGCACCGAAACAAAAGCCATCTAACCTACACTATGCCATTATCATCCATATGTTTATCCAATAAACTTTTAAATGCCCTCAATGTTGGCGAGTTCACTACTGTTGCAGGTAGGGCATTCCACGGCCTCACCTCTCTTTGCGTAAAGAACCTACCTCTGACCTCTGTCCTATATCTATTACCCCTCAGTTTAAAGTTATGTCCCCTCGTGCCAGCCATTTCCATCCGCGGGAGAAGGCTCTCACTGTCCACCCTATCCAACCCCCTGATCATTTTGTATGCTTTTATTAAGTCTCCTCTTAACCTTCTTCTCTCCAACGAAAACAACCTCAAGTCCATCAGCCTTTCCTCATAAGATTTTCCCTCCATACCAGGCAACATCCTGGTAAATCTCCTCTGCACCCGCTCCAAAGCCTCCACGTCCTTCCTATAATGCGGTGACCAGAACTGTACGCAATACTCCAAATGCGGCCGTACCAGAGTTCTGTACAGCTGCAACATGACCTCCTGACTCCGGAACTCAATCCCTCTACCAATAAAGGCCAACACTCCATAGGCCTTCTTCACAACCCTATCAACCTGGGTGGCAACTTTCAGGGATCTATGTACATGGACACCTAGATCCCTCTGCTCATCCACACTTTCAAGAACTTTACCATTAGCCAAATGTTCCGCATTCCTGTTATTCCTTCCAAAGTGAATCACCTCACACTTCTCTACATTAAACTCCATTTGCCACCTCTCAGCCCAGCTCTGCAGCTTATCTATATCCCTCTGTAACCTGCTACATCCTTCCACACTATCGACAACACCACCGACTTTAGTATCGTCTGCAAATTTACTCACCCACCCTTCTGCGCCTTCCTCTAGGTCATTGATAAAAATGACAAACAGCAACGGCCCCAGAACAGATCCTTGTGGTACTCCACTTGTGACTGTACTCCATTCTGAACATTTCCCATCAACCACCACCCTCTGTCTTCTTTCAGCTAGCCAATTTCTGATCCACATCTCTAAATCACCCTCAATCCCCAGCCTCCGTATTTTCTGCAATAGCCTACCGTGGGGAACCTTATCAAACGCTTTGCTGAAATCCATATACACCACATCAACTGCTCTACCCTCGTCTACCTGTTCGGTCACCTTCTCAAAGAACTCGATAAGGTTTGTGAGGCATGACCTACCCTTCACAAAGCCATGCTGACTATCCCTGATCATATTATTCCTATCTAGATGATTATAAATCTTGTCTCTTATAATCCCCTCCAAGACTTTACCCACTACAGACGTGAGGCTCACCGGTCTATAGTTGCCGGGGTTGTCTCTGCTCCCCTTTTTGAACAAAGGGACCACATTTGCTGTCCTCTGGCACTATTCCTGTAGCCAATTATAACATAAAAATCAAAGCCAAAGGCCCAGCAATCTCTTCCCTGGCCTCCCAGAGAATCCTAGGATAAATCCCATCAGGTCCCGGGGACTTATCTATTTTCAGCCTGTCCAGAATTGCCAACACCTCTTCCCTACGTACCTCAATGCCATCTATTCTAATAGCCTGGGGCTCAGCATTCTCCTCCACAACATTATATTTTTCCTGAGTGAATACTGACGAAAAATATTCATTTAGTATCCATTGTTGAGGACAGTGTGACCGGGTCCCGAGTTATTCAGACGCTGCAAAGGGGCTAGCACGGGCATATTGGGAACTACAACACGGCATTAACGGACCGGTGGCCGATTCGCCGGGTCCGTGATTGACGCCACGTCGCGGCTGCACGTCACCCATTCTCCCCGTCCACACACACCAGCGTCGCAGCCAACATGGCCACAAGGAGGGCAGTGCCACACTTCCGGGACCCCGAACTGGAGACCCTGCTGGACTCCGCGGGGGAGAGGAGGTTGATACTATAGCCTGGACCGGGACGGTCAGCAGGCGCCATCGTTCGCCGTGCCTGGTCGGAGGTGGAGCCGCTGTCAGCGGTGTCGGAGTGGTGGCCCGGACTGTGGACCAGTGCGGGAAGAAACGGCACGACTTCCGCAGGGGAGCCAGGGTGAGTACCCAGCGCTGTGCCGCTGGCACTATCCACACTACCCCCCACACACACGTGACCGGACACCCTCCCTTCCAGAGGGGCGGCAGGTCCCCCACCCTGACCCACATGGCTGCACCCATGCCAGCCGCCATGGCCAGGTGCCCTGGCTACTGATGCCATCTGATACCCAACCCCGGGACTGCATGTGTCGGGCCGTCAACGCCCCCCCCCCCCCCCCCCCCAGGACAGGGCTGCGCACACGCCGGGAGCGGGAAAGGACCGGAGTGGGACCACCCGACCTGCATCCCCTCACTGTGCCCGAGCTGAGGGCACCGGACATTGTCGGCGGGCTAGAGGAGAGGGAGGTCGGTGGCACGGCACAAAGTAAGACCCCCCTCCGCCGCCTGGTTGCAGGTCCTCACGACACATCTCAACCCCCCTCACCCCCCCCCGTCTCAACCCCCCACACCCAGCCCCCCTCACCCCACCCCCCTCACCCCTCACCTCAACCCCCCCTCACCCCAGCCCCCCTCACCCCACCCCCCTCACCCCTCACCTCAACCCCCCACACCCCAGCCCCCCGTCTCAACCCCCCACACCCCAGCCCCCCTCACCCCACCCCCCCACACGCCAGCCCCCCACACCCCAGCCCCCCTCACCCCACACCCCTCACCCCTCACCTCAACCCCCCTCACCCCACCCCCCTCACCTCAACCCCCCTCACCCCACACCACCCTCACCTCAACCCCCCACACCCCAGCCCCCCACACCTCAACCCCCCTCACCCCACCCCCCTCACCCCAGCTTCACCACCTCACGCCTCACCCCACTCCCGCTGTCTAACCATACATGCCGTCTTGTGCCTTACAGGACCAACCGGGACGGTCCCGGCCCTGTCGGGAACCCCCCCCCGCCTCCAGCGAGTGCCAGGGCCGGTGCCCCCCAGGGACCAGAGCACGGACAACGAGAGCAGCCGGGAAACCAGCCCTCTGCCCGAGACGCCCAGGAGACCCCGGAGTTCGGATCGGAGGAGGACACGGACGATCCGTCACTGCTGTCTCCAACACCCTCCACCATCTCAGACACTAACACCTCGGTTGGGCAATTTAGGGATGAGGCTTCTGGGACACTCAGAGGTGCGCACCACACAGCCGCTCCGGCACAGCAGGTGGAGGTAGGAACAGCCGAGGGGCCGGGCGGTCAGAGCGCAGCCCGGCCCCAGGAACCAGCTGCCTCCCAGACGGGTCCCGGGTTCCTGGACCATCCAGTCCCACCCATAGAGCAGTCAGTGACCCCGCGACTACAGGAGGGGATGGCGACCGGCGTCCAGCACCAGCGGGTGCAGGTGGAGGGGTCAAACCGCGTGCAGGGGCAGGAGGTGGTGCCGGTCATGCGTGCCACCCAGGCCGACACCGCACAGGAGGCATCCGCGGTGGAGGCAATGGGTTTGATTTGATTGGATTTGATTTATTATTGTCACATGTATTAGTTTACAGGGGGAGGTGGGCCAGTCCCAGGGGGAGGTGGGCCAGTCCCAGGGGGAGGTGGGCCAGTCCCAGGGGGAGGTGGGCCAGTCCCAGGGGGAGGTGGCCCAGTCCCAGGGGGAGGTGGCCCAGTCCCAGGGGGAGGTGGCCCAGTCCCAGAGGGAGGTGGCCCATCCCCAGAGGGAGGTGGCCCATCCCCAGAGGGAGGTGGCCCATCCCCATAGGGAGGTGGCCCAGTCCCAGAGGGAGGTGGCCCATCCCCAGAGGGAGGTGGCCCAGTCTCAGAGGGAGGTGGCCCAGTCCCAGAGTGAGGTGGCCCATCCCCAGAGGGAGGTGGCCCAGTCCCAGTGGGAGGTGGCCCAGTCTCAGAGGGAGGTGGCCCAGTCTCAGAGGGAGGTGGCCCATCCCCAGAGGGAGGTGGCCCATCCCCAGAGGGAGGTGGCCCATCCCCAGAGGGAGGTGGCCCAGTCCCAGAGGGTGGTGGCCCAGTCCCAGAGGGAGGTGGCCCAGTCTCAGAGGGAGGTGGCCCAGTCCCAGTGGGAGGAGGCCCAGCCCCAGAGGGAGGTGGCCCAGTCCCAGAGGGAGGTGGCCCGGTCCCAGAGGGAGGTGGCCCATCCCCAGAGGGAGGTGGCCCATCCCCAGTGGGAGGTGGCCCAGTCCCAGAGGGAGGTGGCCCGGTCCCAGAGGGAGGTGGCCCGGTCCCAGAGGGAGGTGGCCCATCCCCAGTGGGAGGTGGCCCGGTCCCAGAGGGAGGTGGCCCGGTCCCAGAGGGAGGTGGCCCGGTCCAGAGGGAGGCGGCCCGGTCCCAGAGGGAGGCGGCCCGGTCCCAGAGGGAGGTGGCCCGGTCCCAGAGGGAGGTGGCCCGGTCCCAGAGGGAGGTGGCCCGGTCCCAGAGGGAGGTGGCCCGGTCCCAGAGGGAGGCGGCCCAGCCCCTGAGGGAGGCGGCCCAGTCCCAGAGGGAGGCGGCCCAGCCCCTGAGGGAGGCGGCCCAGTCCCAGAGGGAGGCGGCCCAGTCCCAGAGGGAGGCGGCCCAGTCCCAGAGGGAGGCGGCCCAGTCCCAGAGGGAGGCGGCCCAGTCCCAGAGGGACATGGCCCACTCCCTGGGCTCCATTGCTGCTAACTTTCAGATCCTTGTCGAATCCAGAGCGGGCATCCAGGACTGGCAGCGCCCCGTTCATGGAGTAGCCCGGGGGCCATCGGGCAGCCCGCGGGAGGAGGAGGTACTGGGGCCCGTGCCAGTGACTCCCGCAGGGGAGGTGCCGGAACACGGCATCACCTCGGACTCACCCCCTCCTGTCCCTGGTGCATCTGGCGGGCAGCGGGCAGAACAGGGCAGCACCACCCGGGACACCCGAGCAGCGGCTGGGCCCATTCAGACCCGGCCGGCCCAGCAGACCCGTGCCAACGGAGACCCTCGTCGCAGGGCAGGGGTCACTGCAGGCCACCCCCACTCCTGCTGTACCATCTGGGAAACCACCCAGACATAGCAGTAGGGCCCGGAAGGCCAGGTGGTTAGACACCAGTTAAGTTGGCACTGGTGCAGGGCACAGTTTAGTTATAGGGGCGAGGGCACAGACTATTACTGTTCAGAATAAACACAAGTTCACACCGTTGAACGGCGCGTCTGTGCTCTGTCTGATGGGTGTGGGGGTGTGGCAGTCAGTGATGGCGACTGGGAGTGAGGGGTGGTGGACGGGTAAGGCCCAGTGGGTGGACCATGTGCCCCCCTCCTCCCCCGACCGTCCCCATCACCCCGTCCCCAGCAATTCGACAGGACCGTGTGATGGACAGGCCAGCCCGCAGGGATCACCCAGGTGGGAGGTGCTACTGGGGGCAGGAGTCAGACATTGTCAAACGATGTGGAGCACGGACCCCATCGCAGAGCGGGCTGTCATCATCCACCACCCCATGGACCAGACCCTGTCACTGCCAACCCAGGGCCCCCAGCTCGTTGTGCCGCAGGTATATATAACAGAGGGGGGGGTGCATGCAGGTGGTTCGATGGTGAGGGTGGTGTGGGAGGTGAGGGTAGTGAGGGAGGTGAGGGTGAGGGTGTTGAATGGTGAGGGGGTGAAGGGGTGAGGGTGGTGAGGGGAGTGGGTGGTGAGGGTGTTCAGTGGTGAGGGTGGTGAGGGGGATGTTCAGTGGTGAGGGGGATGAGGGGATTATGGGGGTGAAGGGGTGAGGGTGGTGAGGGTGCTCAGTGGTAAGGGGGTGAGGGTGGTGAGGGGGTGAGGGTGAGGGTGTCCGGGGGTGAGGGTGGTGAGGGTGCTCAGAGGTGAGGGGGTGAGGGTGAGGGTGGAGGTGAGGGTGAGGGTGTCCGGGGGTGAGGGTGTTCGGTGGTTAGGGGGGTGAGGATGGAGGTAAGGGTGTCCGGGGGTGAGGGGGGTGAGGGTGAGGGTGGAGGTGAGGGTGTTTGGGGTGAGGGGGGTGAGGGTGTTCGGGGGTGAGGGGGGGTGAGGGGGTGGGGTATTGTGGTGTCCGTGCCTCTGCTCAGCAACCCCCCCCAGTTGATGAAACGTGTGCTGATTAGTGTGTCCCGTGCGCGCTGGCTCTGACGATAGCATTGTGCGGCCTCCCATGCCTGGCCAGACCTCATGTCCCACCCATTGCCCCCCTCCCCCTCATCCACCTCGTCCAACGAGGCCTGCCCTTGCTCCTCATCCTCCAGCACAACACCCCTCTGCTGGGCTATGTTGTGGAGGATGCAGTAGATCACAACCATGCAGGCGACCCTCCTTGCCTCGTACTCGAGGGCCCCTCCAGAACGATCCAGGCACCTGAAACGCATCTCAGGCCCCCGAAGCCCCTCTCCACCACACCCCTGGTCGCTGCACGGGCATCGTTGTATCGGGTCTCCGAGTCGGTCTCTGGCCTCCGTATAGGCGTCATCAGCCACGACCGCAACGGGTAACCCTTGTCGCCCAGCAACCAGCCCCTCAGCCGGGGGGGGGGGGCAACCCTCGGACATGCCGGGGATCACAGATTGGGCCAACGCAAACGGGTCGTGTACGGGTCAAAAGGAGGCATTTGTCAGGGTTAGAAGGCTGGGAACAGACGAAGCCTGTGTGGAACATAAGGAAAGTAGGAAGGAACTTAAGCAAGGAGTCAGGAGGGCTAGAAGAGGTCACGAAAAGTCATTGGCAAATAGGGTTAAGGAAAATCCCAAGGCTTTTTACACGTACATAAAAAGCAAGAGGGTAGCCAGGGAAAGGGTTGGCCCACTGAAGGATAGGCAAGGGAATCTATGTGTGGAGCCAGAGGAAATGGGCGAGGTACTAAATGAATACTTTGCATCAGTATTCACCAAAGAGAAGAAATTGGTAGATGTTGAGTCTGGAGAAGGGTGTGTAGATAGCCTGGGTCACATTGAGATCCAAAAAGACGAGGTGTTGGGCATCTTGAAAAATATTAAGGTCGATAAGTCCCCAGGGCCTGATGGGATCTACCCCAGAATACTGAAGGAGGCTGGAGAGGAAATTGCTGAGGCCTTGACAGAAATCTTTGGATCCTCACTGACTTCAGGTGATGTCCCGGAGGACTGGAGAATAGCCAATGTTGTTCCTCTGTTTAAGAAGGATAGCAAGGATAATCCAGGGAACTACAGGCCGGTGAGCCTTACTTCAGTGGTAGGGAAATTACTGGAGAGAATTCTTCGAGACAGGATCTACTCCCATTTGGAAGCAAATGGACGTATTAGTGAGAGGCAGCATGGTTTTGTGAAGGGGAGGTCGTGTCTCACTAACTTGAGAAGAGTTTTTTGAGATGATGAATGCAGGTAGGGCAGTGGATGCTGTCTATATGGACTTCAGTAAGGCCTTTGACAAGGTCCCGCATGGTACACTAGTACAAAAGGTGAAGTCACATGGGATCAGGGGTGAGCTGGCAAGGTGGATACAGAAGTGGCTCGGTCATAGAAGGCAGAGTACCAATGGAAGGATGCTTTTTTAATTGGAGGGCTGTGACTAGTGGTGTTCCGCAGGGATCAGTGCTGGGACTTTTGCTGTTTGTAGTATATATAAATGATTTGGAGGAAAATGTAACTGGTCTGATTAGTAAGTTTGCAGACGACACAAAGGTTGGTGGAATTGCGGATAGCGATGAGGACTGTTAGAGGATACAGCAGGATTTAGATTGTTTGGAGACTTGGGCGGAGAGATGGCAGATGGAGTTTAATCCAGACAAATATGAGGTAATGCATTTTGGAAGGTCTAATGCAGGTAGGGAATATACAGTGAATGGTAGAACCCTCAAGAGTATTGACAGTCAGAGAGATCTAGGTGTACAGGTCCACAGGTCACTGAAAGGGGCAACACAGGTGGAGAAGGGAGTCAAGAAGGCATACGGCATGCTTGCCTTCATTGTCCGGGGCATTGAGTATAAGAATTGGCAAGTCATGTTGCAGCTGTACAGAACCTTAGTTAGGCCACACTTGGAGTATAGTGTTCAATTCTGGTCACCACACTACCAGAAGGATGTGGAGGCTTTAGAGAGGGTGCAGAAGAGATTTACCAGAATGTTGCCTGGTATGGAGGGCATTAGCTATGAGGAGCGGTTGAATAAACTCGGTTTGTTCTCACTGGAACGACGGCGGTTGAGTGGCGACCTGATAGAGGTATACAAAATTATGAGGGGCATAGACAGAGTGGATAGTACCGGGCGCATACGTGCAGGATCTGCATCTGATGGTCACAGACCCCCTGAATGTTCACAGAGAAGGACCCCTTTCGGTTTGTGAACATCGGCTTGTTATCCATCGGTGGCCACAGAGCGACGTGCACCCCATCGATTACACCCTGGACCCGGGGCATCCGGGCAACGGCAGCGAACCCCGCTCCCGGGCATCCTGTATGCACCGGTCCGCCTGGGCATACAGGGAGTCAGTGAGGGCGCGGATGCACCTGTGCGCCGATGCCTGTGAAATCCCAGATAAATCCCCACCGGGCAACTGGAACGACCCCGTCACATAGAGGTTGAGGGCGACTGTCACCTTGACGACCACCGGGAGCGGGTGTCCTAGCCCATTCCCCTGCGGTGCCAGGTGTGCCATCATCTGGCAGATGTGTCTCACTGTCTCCCTGCTCATCCGCAGTCTCCTCCTGCACGCCTGGTCTGGGAGGTCCTCAAAGGACATGCGGCGCCGGTACACGCGGGGCCTCATCAGGCGCCTCCATGGCACCGCCTCCTCCTCCTCTCGTGTCGGACAGGCGGCCCTCCAACCTGAGCGGCTGCCACCTGCCCCTCTGCAGCCCCCCTCTGCTGCAGCCCCCCTCTGCTGCAGCCCCCCTCTGCTGCAGCCCCCCTCTGCTGCAGCCCCCCTCTGCTGCAGCCCCCGCCTCCTCTCTGAGTCGCCCAGGGCTGCATGCAGGGCAGCGGCTGTCGTCACGGCGGCCAACATCGCTGGTTGGTGACCAAACATTATGATCTGCAGGGGATGAGGAGAAAGCATGTTACCACGGTGCATACACCTGTGCACAGCAGGTACCATGGGCTGCATGGTGGCCCCGGTTGCCACCGCGCGCCCCAAACATGCATGTCCCCCACACCCGGCCCTGTTGGTGCCCCCGGTCCTGGCGCCCGTCCCTGCTGCCAGGCACTGCCCTCACTGGGGGGCTGCCGTCGGTGTGGCCCTGGATGGTCCCCCGGTGGGTGTTGTCCCTGTCTCCCCCCCCCCCCCCCCTTGCCCTCACACTGGCCCCGGCAGCCCCGCCCTGCAGAAAGCATGGCCAGCATCCAATACGGGAGCCCGCAGTCGCCCCACGCCACCCCCTGCCCCCCCTCGCTGCAGCCCCAGCCAGCTTCACGGTTTTTAAAAGATGTTAGAAATACGCCGCCGGGAAATCGGCCCGTACGGACTGCAGATCACTGAGGCCCCGGAGATTCAGTCGTCAGGGCACATAATCAGAGGCGTACTGTCCTCCCGGGCCGCGCGGCGGGCGCCGCGATGTCGTCGAGTTGGGGGGTCCGGAGAATATCGATTCACCGCAAACCGGCGTCGAGCCTGATTTGGGTGTTGGAACCCATTCTCCACCCGATCGCACTTTGTCATTTTGCAGTTTTGCTGCAATGTCTCAGAGAACCAGCCCGTTCTGTTTCTCACAGATTTTGCGTATTTTCAGCATTTGACATTTATTTTAGTAATCGAGAGACCCGGGGCTGCAGATTGTAAAATAACATTCCATACATAGCAAGTATTAAAACTTTAATGATGATCATGAAACCATTGTTGATTGTTGTAAAACCCTTGGTTCAACAATGACCTTTAAGCTGACACAGTGGTTAGCACTGCTGCCTCACAGGTCCAGGAACCCAGGTTGGCACGGTGTCACAGTGGTTAGCACTGCTGCCTCACAGCGCCAGGGACCCGGGTCGGCACGGTGCACAGTGGTTAGCACTGCTGCCTCACAGCGCCAGGGACCCGGGTCAGCACGGTGCACAGTGGTTAGCACTGCTGCCTCAAAGCGCCAGGGACCCGGGTCGGCACGGTGCACAGTGGTTAGCACTGCTGCCTCACAGCGCCAGGGACCCAGGTTGGCACGGTGACACAGTGGTTAGCACTGCTGCCTCACAGC